>NC_133308.1:6765062-6886509 GCF_012295235.1 Primulina huaijiensis | reverse complement strand
AAAAAAATGGCTGCTGAAAAGAGGTTTGCTGAATCACAGATAACAAATGCTATGGACAGTGTGCTGGACACATTACAAACCATTACGAAGTTAACTTCTGATGAGAAATTCGGTGTGGCGGAGTTATTGGTGGATATCTCCAACAAAATAAGTCTGTTCT
Organism: Primulina huaijiensis; assembly: GCF_012295235.1. Taxonomy (NCBI): domain Eukaryota; kingdom Viridiplantae; phylum Streptophyta; class Magnoliopsida; order Lamiales; family Gesneriaceae; genus Primulina; species Primulina huaijiensis. The sequence goes on along the minus strand of NC_133308.1, from coordinate 6,886,349 downwards.
TGAAGCTCGATCATGACGGTAGGCTTAGCTTAAGCAAAAGGCTGTTGAATCCATAAGTCTTGTTGGTATGTGTTTTGAAACTTTTGATGGGATAACATTTTGGTATGGCGTCGACTACGAGTAGGCTGTGTTTGCACATTTGGTGTGATTTTGGTGTGTAACATACGTACATGTTAAGTGTGTTTGGTTAGTTACAATGGTAATTGATGTTGGTGGAAGTTATATTGAAAGTGCCTTACATGTGTACTTACAATATCTCTGACGTGTTAATGGATTTTGAATATGTTCTATTACTTTTTTTAGTATGTTGCCATACTAATAGCACATATGCCCAACCTACTTGAAATTGGTACAATAATATCGGTCCTTTGGTTGCAAACCGATATTTATTTTTGGTATGGTTATGTATCAGCAGATAGAATTCACATAACCCGTAATGTGTGCATGTACCTTGAATCCAAAGATGAGAGTTATTCTTACGTGAGTCTTTCATTACATGTCTGAAGTTCTTTGTCCTGAAACTCATTTTTTCTTTGTTGGGGATTCTATGGGGAGACTATTATATATATCTTCAGAGTAGTAGGCCTGCAAAGCAAATTATATTCGATCACCAAGTATTCTGTGTAGATTTTTCTTGTGCGATTGGATCAGCTTTACAACAAACACAGACACTAATAACATGAATCAGAAATTCATAGTTACAAAGCAAAAGGACGAGATACATTTGATGGACATACATAGTTAATCTTATTGCTCATACAAATTGTTGGCAGTGTCTTCATCAAGAATGTCGTGCCTGTCAGGGTTTTCCTGTCTCGGTGATCTTAGTTGTTGTGTCTGGATTCTGAACTGAAGTGGTAATTCTAATTTTCGTATTCTGAAACACTGACGAAGTGGTGCTTACTGCACGCTTTGCTACATTTTCATATGCCAATTCTTAGTATCAGGAATAAATATCGTGTCAAAGCAATATAGAATATTTTTTGATATACCTATTATGAATACATAAAATGGGAATTGGTTAGGTGATTAAATACCCATTTAAAAATAAAATAAACAAGTAAAAACTTGTTGTCAAAGAACATAAATTACTGAAATAGTGCTCAACTTCAGATGCTTAAAATAATATAAAAAGGAATGCATTAGTTGGGAACAACTATTTATACAAACATAGACCCTATAACATAGAACTAGGATGCATTTTCAGTACGTATCATGACACCAAAACCAAAACAAATTAAAATAAACTAAATGCAGTGTCATGTTGCCTTTCTCTGCATATACCCAAAGGACTTCATGACATGGAAACAAACACTAGTGCAATACACCGAATACACCTTAGGACACCACTAGTAAATGGAAGCAAAAAGGTAGAAATCAAACAGCGAAAACAAGTGCAAAAGCAAACTGCAGCAACCAACACATCCAATAAAACGAATTATGTGTTTTTTGTTTGTTAAAGTTGGCTATTGATAAGAAGTAACACTTATTTTATTCTAAGATCGTGCTAGTGTTGGGCGGAATTATGTGTGTTTTGTTTGTTTTTAGTGTCACTTGCAGGGACATAGGTATTACGTGCACTATGTGGGTATAATGGCGTGGAACGGGTAAACAATGAGAAGGTGAAGAATAAATGGAAAGGAAAAATCAATGTGCGGCACATATGCATGCGAGTACAGAAAGCAGCGTGCAACTGTGCGTTTTCCTCGTGCAGCCAAGCACCTAAGATGAATAAAAAGCAACTCAACAGAAAACACGATGTGAAACAGTGCGCTATTAATGTGCAGTAGCGCACCGAGATGCACACAAACACGCCGAGACAGAACATGTCACGCCACTGAGAAAAATCACCACATCCCTGTGCGACACAACTGTGGAACACGAAATTTTTAGAGTTTCACGATTATAAAAAGCCATAACGCTTGTATTTGAGGAAGAGAAGAGGAGAGTCGGACACACAAAAGAATAAACGTATGGAGCGAGAGAGCAAGGGTGAGCGACAAACAAAAAGTATGGAGACCAAACACATCTTTCAGGAACGGAGTTGCTTATTTGGCTTCAATTCTTTCGCCTTTTTTGTCTTAATTCTGTATTTGATTAGTTTGATGTTGAAAAACATGACTTGCTTCCTTTGTTGTTTCGTCATGAACTAATTTAATATTCTAGAGGACCATTTCGCTTGGTCGAAACTATATTTTTGAATCATTGATTTATGTATCTGATTTGATTCATTGTTTATTTTTGTTTTTCTGGATTTATTTCTTTCAATTACTTGATCAATAATTGAATTATTATGTTTATTTGAATTCTATCATTCAGGATAGGAGTTTTTAATAGGGCCATAGGAAATACATCGTTGGTCTTTATAGAGTTTGGAAGGCCTATAACTCCATTGAAATCATTGAAAGAATTATTGTGTTGTTTATTTTATTGGGTATTTGACTCTTAATAGGGATATTGGAATTGATATTAAATTATTAATTTCTACTTATCACTTGGGAAAGAGAGTAGGAAGAATTAAGAATTCTTGGCTAGCAAAAAGGTTGAATATATAAATATATATGTCAATAATAACTAAATGTAGCAGAGACTAAATGAAATTGCATCTCTTGATTCTTTTTTCTCACTGATTTATCATTGTCTATAAGCTCGAATTTATTTTAGTTGCTAGTTAATAATCAAGACCCTTCCTTAAATTCTCTAAATAAAGTTCGACTATTCTATTTATGGTACTTAGTATAAATTTAAATACACTCTATAAGGGATTGAAAATAGAGAGAACAAGAATCCACCCATTGTTGCATTGCCTATCGGAGATCATTTCAAGCCGGTGATTAATTCTAACTAATCTGGCATAGCTCGTGGGACTATTAACGCAAATAATTTTTAGCTGAAACCAGCCTTGATCAACATGGTGCAACATAACCAGTTTGGCAGTGCAACTACTGCAGATCCTCATCTTCACCTCAGAACATTCTTGGAGATAGCAGATACGGTAAAAATTAATGGTGTTCCTGAAAATATTGTTAGATTATGTTTGTTTCCTTTATTTCTCAGGGATCAAGCACAAAGCTAGCTGCAATCAATGCCTCTTGAGAGCATCATGGCTTGGGTAGACAAGGCTTCGAAATTTCTTGCAAAATATTTTCCACCAGCCAAGTCTACCCAACTGAAGATTGAGATTAATACCTTTAGGCAACTTGAGTTCAAGAAATTATATGAAGTCTGGGAGCGCTTCAAGGACCTACTCAGAAGATGTCTGAACCAAAATTATGAATATTGGGTGTAGATTGAATTGTTTTACAATGGGCTGAACACACTCACGAGGATTTCAGTTGATATTACCTCTGGAGGAACTATATTTGCTAAGACACCAGAACAGACACATGACATGTCAGAGAAAATTGCTGTAAATAGTTTTCAGTGGCCCTATGAAAGATCTCTAATGAATAAATATGCTAGAGTATACGAGTAGATCTTAACGAATCACTCACTGCACAAGTGTCTGTACTAACCACCCAGATTGTAGAGATGAATAAAGGTCATGCGGTCTCTGAAGGAACTACAATTTCTAGTGAATAAGGGCTTAGCATGGAAGAAAAGCAATACCTGAACAACAGAGTTTGTGGAGGCTATCAAGGTAACCATGTGCCCAATTTCTATCACCATAGCTTGCGTATTCATGAAAATTTCTCGTATGCTAACAAGAAGAATGTTATGAACCTTCCTCCGGGGTTCAATAATCAAATAGGTGAGGGCAAACCATCCTTTGAAGACTTGGTCAGTAACTTTGTGACTGAATTGTCAAAGAGATTGGAAATGATAGATACTAGGCTTGAAAACCTTGAGACACATGTGACCAACATAGGCACTACATGTAAAACCATTGAATCTCAAATTGTTTAGATAACAAGTCACAGTTCATGCCTCAAACCTCTGGAAGAATGCTTAATAATGAAATCAAAAATCTTAGAGAGGTCAATGATATTTTTGTGCAACATGAGGTGACTTAATTTTTATAGGAAAACAAGGAGAATGTCAAACCAATACCAGCCAAGAGGAGCCAACTCCAAACAATAGTAGAAAAGTTAAGAAGGGTTTTAAATTCGGTTATTTATTTAGTTTATTTTATTCAATTTTCAAACTTTGGTTTATGGTTGATTAATTACATGTTTTCACATCAATTAGACTAACAGTAGCTCAATGTGTAGGTCCAGAAACACGAATGAAAAACATGAACAAAATTCCCCTCGCAATCGCCAAAACCCTGACACCCCAAACCATGGATGAAGAGAAAAATGATGATGAGAGCGATGAGTTACTCGTCGCCACAAGTATGTGTTGTCATATTTTTTACATTTTTCTATACATTGTATATATAATATCCAATGTATAATTTTTAAAGTTGTGGACAAAAGGGAATAGTCGGCCAACGATGAGAAAATTTGTGAAAATTTGATTTAAACCAAGGTATTGAGTCCACGTACATGGTTACAATTGCTTAAGAATTCACACCACTTTTTGCATTGTTTGCCATGATCATGGATACTCCTAATAAGGAGAGAAAATTCATTGGATGTTTTGTGATACGGGATGGATGACTTGGTGTTGAGAATTCTTTGTGATTTTATTTGATATTGAGACAAATGATACAAACACAAAAGTGATCTAGACAGGCATTGAATTTGTTAATATATGTTTTCATTGTTTATATTAATTATATCACTTGAAGCCCGTTGAGTCTAACAGAAAAAATACATGAGATGTGTTATTCTAGAATTTACTCTAAAAAGCTATTCAATTTTTGAAACACACATGGTCAGTCTGTACAAGTTTATTGGTGAATTGAAGTAGTCTTGAACTTGGTTTAGTATTCTTCGAGACGACATAAAGATAATTGTGACTTAAGGATTATTTAGGAGATTTTTGGATCGTTTAAGTCTTTCGAGCCTACTTGTTAAATCATATTAATCCCTAGTGTATTCTTTTGAACTTAGTGAAATCGAATGGAGTGTGCCAAAGGCACATAATAGCCCTATTCGTATATTTTCATAAACATTACATCAACTAACAAAATTTTTAGCATATACACTAATTCTTACCCACTTGTTGAGATAAATAGACTCTAGTAGCGCTTCTAAATTGAAACTTTTTCATAAACTCCCATGTGTTGATAAAAAGAAAAAAATAATATTAGAGAAGTTGCGAAAGAGATTAAAAAAATAAGCATGTGAATGATAAAGAAAGAGGATTAACAGATGTGCATGATGTAGAGATATAAAAGGAAAAAATAAGGGACTGAGGTTAGGGATGATGAAAAAATTGAATCAAATAAGGAGTATTAAAGATGAAGAAGTGAGTTGTACAAATAAATTGGTTGGTTTCTCTCATATTTGATATCCTTACCTTTATTGTAACAATGAACCGTTTCCTAATGTTATAAGCTTAAAAAACCTACTTGACAAAGCCACGTGTATCTAATATGCGAGTAGAGAAGAGATGTTAAAGTTGAGCTTATGGACATTCCAAACCACTGTCAACAAGTATGGAGTTTGAACACATACATATATACATCTCATGACAACACGTTACACATTGGTATGATTCTCTTGTCTGTCTTTTGAACAAAATGTTTTACCAAATGTCTTTGTGATCTGTGTGAGTGAATATTTGTTTCAATGGACGGTAGTTTGAAACTTGAGTCGAAACTCTATTAATCTGTGAAGTAAACGAGCAGCACTAATCTATCACTATATTGGGTTGGGTAGACGAGATTGGCGATTCACACACATGTGAACTGTTGAGTAGTTGTGGCATATTTCGGGTTTAAAAAAAACTAAAAACTTGATCTCGAAGGTCAATGATGATTCTTTTATTCCATGACTTGAGTTGGCGTTTTCAAATTTTTCTCCTTCTAGCTTAGTATTTAATTTTATTTTCCACTTTATTTTTCTAGAGACTAGCAAAAATTTAAGTTTTGGGTTTGATAAGTGAAACTTTTGCATTTATTTTATTCTAAGATTTGACATGAATTATGCTAGTGTCGGGTAGAATTATGCGTTTTTTGCTTGTTTTTAGTGTCACTTGCAAGGATACAGGTAATATGTGCACTATGTGGGTATAAATGGAGTGGAACGGGCAAACATTGAGAAGGTGAAGAATAAATGGAAGGGCAAAACAGCACCTAGCACGGCTGAGAAAAATCAGCGCGATGCACGCGAATACAGAAAGCAGAGTGCAGTTGTGCGTTTTCCTTGTGCAGCCAAGTGCCCAAGATGAATTAGGAGCAACGCAGCACAGAACATGATGTGCACCAGCGTGACATTAATGTGCATCCGCACACCGTGTAGCACACCAACATTTCGAGACAGAACATGTCGCGCCACTGCGAAAAATCACTGTATCACTACGCAACGAAACTGCAGAACACAGAAGTTTCTGAGTTTCGCAATTATAAAAAGCCATAACCATTGTATTTGAGGGATATGAGAGGAGAGAAAAGTCTCACACACAAAAAAAATACATGTCTGGAGGGAGAGAACGAGGGTGAACGACGAACACGAAGAACACATCTTTCGGGGACATAGTCGCTTATTCAGCTTCAATTCTTTCGTTTTTTTTTCATCTTATAAATTCTTTATTTGATTAGTTTGATGTTGAAAAACATTACTTGTTTTTTCATGAAGTGGTTTAATTTTCTAAAGAACGACATAGCTTGGTCGATACTATATGTTTGAATCATTGATTTACACATCCGATTTGCTTCATTGTTTATTTGTGTTTTCCTATATTTATTGCTTTCAATTACTTGATCAGTAATTGATTTGTTATATTTATTTGAATCTATCACTCGGGAAATGATATTTTAAATAGGATCATAGAAAAATACATCGTTGATGTTTATAGAGTTCGGAGGCCCTATAACTCCATCGAAGCCATTGAAAGAATCATCGTGTTGTTTATTTTATTGGATATTTGATTCTTAATAGAGATATTTAAATTGATATTAAGTGATTAATTTTTACTTATCACTTGGGAAACAGAGGAGAAAGAATTAAGAATTCTTGGCTTGTAAACATATTGAATCTATGGTTATATAAGTCAATAATAATTAAATATAGTGGAGATTAAGTGAAACCACACCTATAGATTCTTTTTCACACTGATTTTGGCATTGTTTGTGTGCTCAAATTTTATTTTAGTTGGTAGTTAATAATCAAGACCCTTGTTAAATTATCTAAATAAAGTTTGACTATTCTATTTATGATATTTAATATAAATTTAAATATACACTCTCTCTGATAATGATATTCATAATTAATATAGTATAAAAACTTGACATTATACACTAACGGTTAGCAAAAGTCGCAACGGCTACCAAAACCTTCTCGGACGAGCATGTCGTACAGCACTTGTTCAATACGATTTACTTAGTTAACATGGTTTGCAGGTTACGTTAGCCCGAAGTTTAACCAAATGTGTACCGAAGGATAGTGGCTTCAGGTTCCCACATCTTCAAAAAAAAGTTGAGGGCTTAGAGTAAATAACTTAAGTGCATGATATATTTTTTGATAAACCAAAAATATTATTTTTCTCGAATTACAAAATATTCTATTTTTATTTAATAAAAAATGTCATTAGAAATTATCTTTATTTGTATTTCTGAAAATTTTAAGTAAATAAACATATCACTTATAACATAAAAAATATTATGATAAATATTTTTAAAGTTTTAAATTTTAATACAATATTTCAAAATTCACAAAAAAATTATTTTAACACCAATTTTTTTACTCTATATGCATGTATTGCATGCGAAGGACGATAGTTTGAATGAATGTGAAGGATAATTTTTTATTAGAAAAAAATATTGTTGATAAAAGTATATGTAAGGATTTTCATTTATTTACCAAAACAACATAATCACTTTTAAAATCAAAATAGCACGAGACTAAATTTGAGCTTTTAATTAAATTGAGAAAAAAAAAACAGTTTTTTTAAAAGTAAATAATCACTTTTTTAGTGATTCATATTAACAGGCCATTTCCTTATGGTTTAAATAAATTTTGTTTGCATGTGTAGTCGTACAACTTTACTTCAATGTAAGGTATTTCCCAAATATTGTCTACGTGTTTGATAACTTAATTCAATATTATATTTGATTATTTTACTCATACATGTGACATTTACGTCATGGATACTAACATAAATTGAATGCATCATATAAATGTTTTATAAAAAATGTTTTATAAAAAAATGAGTTCTTTAAGAGCAGAATCGGTTAGATGTAACAACCCTCATCATCTTCTTTCTCTCATCTTCGGTAGGTTCGATCCAGTTTTATATAATGTATTTCAGTTTGGTTCTAAAAATATATAATCCGATATTTGAATTGTCTTCCTTAGATTTCGGTTTAAACCAAAGTTTAAACACCCGTAACGTGAACCACCCATGCTAAGATTAATCAAATTGTATTTTGATATCGTTGGTGGTGTGAGAAAGGGGAGAATGTATGGATTAGGGACATAGACATATGCTATATTTTCATCTGCCATTTCACAGCATCCACGGGTAGCTGTCGGCGCGGCTACCTCCGTCACCGTCGCCAACGAGGGTTTACCCAGTATAGGAGAAGAGCCATGTGTTGTCAGGGAGGAGGCGCAAGCTACCAAAGTGCAAATAGGGTGAGAGAGTAGTGTACGGATCTTCGAGCACGAATGTTATTGTTTGATGACCAGGTATACATGCTAGTATCTAGCATTACATATAAATACTCCAAGCTGACATCGTACACGCATAGAGACTCCAGGCATCCACCGTCCAAGGCTCCATTGTTCAGATTTTCACCATCCAAAAGTTGTTCAAGTCTCCGAACGTCTAGAAAATTTATGTGCCTTTTTACTTTTATTTTCATATCAGTTTGATAGTCTAACCATTATTTATATTATTATTATTAGTCATTTTCAATTTTCAACTGTTTCAGTGAACCGATTTTCCCGCAGTGCATAACTGTTGGTTTATTGATATCCAACTGACGAAAATACCAAATTTGTGTTACTAACCCCAACCAAGTTAATTTTGAAATTGTTGAAATTGTTTATTTATTCCCTCTAAACCTATCTCTTAATCCCAACAAGTTGTATTAGATAAGGTTTATTATTGTCTCTGAACAATAAACTGATAAAATGACCTCTTTTAGAAAGATTCGTGTGCTATCTAAGAAGACTTCAATTATTGGAAGATAACGATGTGATCTCATTTAACTACACAAGATGATGATATGTGATACGTCATCACAAATGGGCCAATGAAAATTATGAAAGCCCATACTGCTATTGCAATTTCAAATGGTACACCTCAGATGATTGAAAAGCCACGAAAGAAATTTGGCAAAATTCTAAGGAAAAATCAAGGCAATTTCCAGAACTTTCACATAATATTTCACCAACGGAGAGAGTCAAATGATGAGGAAAATGCTTGTTTCAATTGTGGAAAAGTCGGTAAGTTCATACCTTATTGTCCCAAACCCAAGAAATATGAAAGAATGCCAACTGACATTGACAGTAGATATCATGACAAAAAGAAGAGATCCAAAGATAATATGAAGTCCTTCAAGAAGAGAAGAACTTCATGATATGGTAAATGAGTATAAGAGAATTTCTCTTTCATTCAAGCAAGTCAAAGCTAATCAGTGAAGCATGTCTGAAAAGTTGCTAAGTCTAACAGCGAACAGTCGGGTGAAGTTTCAAGTCTTAAGTCAGAGATTGAAAAGCTCTTAAGATAGATAATGAGTGAGTACAACATGTTGAGAATCAACATTTGATTTTTGAGAATCAGAAATTAGCAGAGTTGATCAAAATTTGGAACAATTGATCATTAGCCTTGAAAAAATGCAAGAGCTGCAAAAGTCATCAAGAGATAGGATAGGTATCAGCTTTAGCATTAATGATAGTAGCCTCTGATAGCAATACTCAGTCACAACTGAACACGTGCAGAAGAAATACATTCACTTTTATTAAGTCCAGTGCAAAATATGAACGTTCAGAGCCAAACCCCAAAGTTGAAAACCTGTTGAACGGATGAACAAGGACCAAAAATTTGATATAGGATATACACCAAAGAGTTCCCATGCCAAGCCCAACTGGTCTGGTAACAGATTCAGTTCGGTAAGGAACGAATCTATGAAGAGTAAGCCCTACTGATACTATAATAGTAGACATGTTCAAAAAAGATACATACATACCAACGATGATAGGAAGGCGAAATTACATTTTGTTACAAATGCACACAGAGCATCGTACACACATATATTTGCACAACGTTTTCAGAATAAACAGAGTGTTTGGCCAGTTAGGCTGATCCAAGTGTGGGTTCATAAGTTACTAATCCTATTTGGACCAAAATAATATTGGGTACCAGTTGATTAATCTGTGCTTGTAGGTGAACAAGAAAAAAAGGTTGAGAAATTTAGTTTGGTATTTGGACAGTGGTTGTTCAAATCACGTGACTTGTCAAGTCCAACTGTTAACACAGCTGATCCAATGTGAAGGACCTAAGATCACTTTTGGTGACAACGCAAAGGGTAAAACCATGGGTAAGGGTAAGATTACTCACGAAAATGTTGTGATTAATGATGTTATACTTGTTGAGAATTTGTGTTAAAATTTAATCAGTATCAGTCAACTTTGTGATAATGATCATTTAGTTGAATTTCATAAGAATAAATGGTTGATTAATGATTTTGATGGTCGAAGTTTACTGAAAGGAATTAGAAACAGTAATACCTATCAAATCGATTGGAATAGTAATTACCTAACCTCAACGACATGTTTTGTGGCAATAAATCATGATAAATAGTGGTTATGAAATAAAAAGTCAAATCATCTTAATTTTAGATCAATTAATAATCTAACCAGATTTAACCTAGCTTATTGATTACCTGATATAGAATTTGTAAAAAATCATATATGTTCTGCATGTCAACTAGGAAAACAGATCAGATTTAGTTTTAAAAATAAAGATATCAAACTGACAACTAGATGCTTAAAACTATTGCATATGGATTTGTTTGTAACTATACATGTAATGAGCTTAGGGAGAATGAAATACACTCTTGTTAATATTGATGATTATTCCAGATTTACATAGGTTATATTCTTAAGTGATAAAGATCAAACAAGTGCTAAACTAATTAAATTTCTTATACGCATTCAAAATGAAAAATCAATTTCAGTAATCAAGATAAAAAAAAAATGATCAAAGTACGACATTCGCTAACAAAACATTGGATGAATATTTATCATAACATGAAATTTTGCATGAGTGTTCCACAGCTAGAACTCCTTAGCAAAATGGAGTTGCTGAATGAAGAAACAGGACCTTGAAGGAAGCTGCTCAAATGATGCTTGTTGATTATGGTGTTTTTCAGAGATTTTGGGTAGAAGCAATCAACATTGTCTTCTACACAAAACAGAACGATGATTAACAAGAAGGTCGGGACAACACAACGTTCTTTATTTCATCGAATCGAAGATGTTACTCCATTTTTGAGCACGTTTGCTTTCGTGTTTGAAGAATCGCATCACATATGAAAGGTGTCTGTTTGGAAAATGACAGCGAAGGAGAGATCAATGTGAACAAAATGATTCATCAGTCACCTGAATTAGAAATGCCAGATCATTCAGCTAGACAGGTTAATGAAGAATAAAAAAAACTATGTTGATAACCAGACTAATCAGAATCAAATTGACTTAAACTAGAATGATGATATCCAAACTGACGACACCCAAGCCACTGAGAACCAAGTTAATGGAAACCCAACTGAACAGAACCAAATTGATCCTACTCCAATCATTTACAGCATTCATCCTCTTGGACCATAGTACAAATAGAGTATGATTCATCCACCCTCAATAGTGATCAGTAACCATTCAGCTCCTCTCAAAACTAGACAACGAATTATTAATGAATTTTCGTTTGCTGCTTTTATTTCACAATTATAAACTAAAAATATAGATGAAACACTACTAGACAACTGTTGAATAGAAGCAATACATGAAGAATTAAATCATTTTAATAGAAATAAGACTACACTTTAGGTGGATTCATTGGGAAGAACATGCGAAAATAATTTTACTTTCGATGAAACATTGTCCAGATTTTATGCATAATTCTTCAAAGAATACGTGTCTTTATCTCCCAAAAGCACTCAATTTCTACTGATTTGTATAAATTTCTTTTTAGACTGCTCCTATGGAGGGTATCCTGCCTGTAGTTGTGATTGTGTCATGGCATGTTGATTTCATGCAAGCAAATTTAGTTGCATTAGAAGATAGAAAGACGTCAGAACAATTGTATCTGTGCACTAGCAGAATTCATGCAAATAATGGACATTAGCAGAAGGCATGCTATGCTAATAATGGATTCAACCTCACTATAGATGACAGTCCCAATTTTGGGAAGGAGAACAAATGCCAATCGGTGCTCATCTCTGTTTGAGAAGAAAAAAACACCCATCTTAAATTAGCTTTTTATATTACACGTTCTCCATTTCTCACACACACTCTCCTAATATATGAAGCATTAGCATGGAGCTGCTTCGCCAAGTGAATCTTTTTTGGCGATTATGAACCACTTCGCCTGACACATAGGATACATCTTGATCATCAACATTTCAGATGCCATCAGTTGTGGTGTAGATGGTTCTCTCAAAACCATAATCATGTTCATGAAATGCTTACTTTGCATTTAGGGATATGCAACTTCAGAGGATGAGTAGTCATCGTTCACTGAATTCTGCTTCACTCTGCTCTTGTAACTGATGAGCTCTTTCATGAATTAGTTGTGATCCATCTTTTCCATTATGGAGCAAGTTTGAAACATGCTTTAGGAAATCTTGGTTTATTTCAAGTGCTTCCGGTCTCTCATGAAGATCTGCAAACTCCTTCTCAAAATCAGAACAATTTATACCGCTGTAATTTGCAGATAATCTTGATCCTTTTTCAGAAGCATGACCATTTTCCTTCTCAAAATCAGAACAATTTATTTCAAGTGCTTCCGGTCTCTCATTAAGATCTGCTATCTCCTTCTCAAAATCAGAACAATTTACACCACTGTAATTTGCAGATAATCTTGATCCTTTATCAGAAGCATGACCATTTTCCTTCTCAAAATCAGAACAATTTATTTCAAGTGCTTCCGGTCTCTCATTAAGATCTGCTATCTCCTTCTCAAAACCAGAACAATTTATACAACCGTAATTTGCTGATAATCTTGATCCTTTTTCAGAAGCATGGCCATTTTCCTTCTCATGTTCAGGGGAGACATTTGATGCAGACATACAGTTTTGTGAAGACAAAGTTCTCTCTTCCATCTCCAGAGTTAATGTGGACTCCTGGTCAGGAGGTACAATTACAACATCATGAATAATTTTCATGTTTCCAGAATCCATGCCATTGGCCATATCTAATTTCCTACTACAATAAGCTTTATGTATTTTTTTCTCCAACTTACTCAAACATTGTGAGATGTAGAGTTTTTCATCTGCTAAATTGGGAGCTGAACTGTTCATGGGATTACAGTTTCCATTGGATTTCATAGTGTTAGAAGATTCTGAAACATTTGTAGAAGCACGAGGACTGTTTTCAGTGCAGTGGGCGACCACTGATTCTTCAAAAATGTTGTTTCTGTAGAATTCCATCCCAGTTTCCAAGTCTTGCAGTTCCTTTTCCTTTTCAACAATGTTGTTTCTGTAGAATTCCAACTCAATTTCCAAATCCTGCAATTCCTTCTCCTTTTCATAAAGAAGATCGTTGGCTCTTTCCAGAGCCTCCGTGTCGTACTCTGCTTGCTCCTCCATCAATCTCAAGTACTGCAAGGCCTCCATACGAAATGATGCCTTCTCCTCTTGAAGTCTGGTAATCATGGCCATCGCTTGGTTTGCTGCAATAGTGGCAGCGCCCCTTTCTGCCTCCAACTCCTGATGCAAAGAACTAATGCAAATTTGATCGTGCTCAACCTGCCGTTTTAGTCGGTCAACAATACCTTCACCTATAATATCACCATCACTGATTCCATCCGAAGATTCATGATGATCAGAGTCATTTCTACCCAGAGAGGCCAAAATGGGAATTTCACCTGTTCTAAATTCGTAGTGTTTATCGCTCGCACTTGGACTCGTAACTTTTGATGATGAACCCACCTCAGAAGTAGAGAATTCTTTTATTAGAGACTCCATCTCTTCTTCATTTTCTGCATAATCATGCCCCGAGGCATGTGTACTGGTTAGTTCCTTATTTTCCATACCTCGAGTAGAAACATCAGTTGGATTCATATCATTCAGCTTCGATGGATGAACAGTATCTGAAGAAAATCCTGCAAAAGCTTCTATATGCTGATCTAAAATCGTCATTGTACTGAATAAGGTTGTGTCATTGTACAGAGGAAGTTCAGACAGAACAGGAAGGGCCAATGTTTGAGGGATAGAAACAATGGATTTAGAAGTCTCTGCTGGTGCACCGAGTGATCCTCTTCCAGCATCAATTTCCGCAGTCAAATATTTGCTTGGTTTATGATAATATTCCACCCAGTTGAGCTCTCTCGGACCCTGCTCTTCGAAGGCACCCGATGATGAAAAATGGGTGTTCTTATTCTCACACAAATCAAGCAGATTCAGTGCATCAGGAACCAAAGGTTTCACGTCATAACCTTGATTTGATTTCGACTCCAAGGCCAATTCGTTGCCTTGTGTTCTAGGTAGACCTCGTCTATCATACCAAACATCATACTCATGCTCGCTCCCATTTTTACCATGAGTACTAGCATTTCCACCATCATCCTCAAAGATTATGGCCTCCGACTCAGCCTCTGACTCGGAATCAGGCGATATTTTCGGCTTAGCATACCCCACATGAGACAATGTATCGAAACCACTGCTCACAGCAGAAAGGTGAGACATTGTCCCAGTGAACTTATCTCTTAACCTCTTCAAGCTATCCCTCCTACTGAAACGACTACGAGTCAGCACACGAGGCTGAGGAAGCTTAACATTCGCTTTAGAAGCTCCAATTCCAACCGAACTACCAAACCCAAGAAACCTTTCAGTATTGAATATAGCTCCCCATGTCTTGTTGCAGCAGGAACACGCCCTACGGCCTGAGAAATGATACTTTATATGCTTATTGAACATCAAACTTTGAAGAGCAGATCGTTCCACATCAACCCACAATTTACCAACCAACAACCGATATGATTCCGAATTTGATTTGTTCCCCATAGCAATTGGCAAGAAACATTCTTCACACATCCCATTAACATCAGCAAGTTTATCATGTACCGCGCAAGGTACTAAAGTCGATATTTCTTCTCTATGGGTGCTGCATAATGAGCTCCAATAACAACTCGATTTCTTCTCCCCAAAAACATGATCAAGCCTCGAGCATAACAGACATGGTGGTTTCAGTTCACAAAATTGAGCAAATTTTGTGAGGAAATACGTTAATGCCGCGTAGACAAACAGCAAAAAGATTAAGATCCATTCGCAGGGGGCGGATGCCAAGAATGTCATATATCCAGTGGGTGCCCTCTTCTTCAGTGATGATCTCTCTGCAGCCATTCTCAATCGTTCATAACACTGCAAGAAATCGGACCATTCTCAATCACCCACTATATATAAATATCCTGATTCCCACGGTTATAGTTGGACACTTTGGCCATTTATGAATGTGAAACACATCTTCATTTAAAAAAAAAAAAAATTCAAACGATTATAGGGGAGAATGACAAGATTTTTAATAAACTAGCTGTGCACAAATCTGAGACATCAACCCATCAATTTTTAAAAATTATCGACAAAAAATACACCAAAATACATAATCTTGAAAGTGAATCACCATTGCCGATTGCAAAAGAAATCCAAAAAAAAAGAAAGAAACAGTACCATTTTGTCAATTATTTCAAAGTGATCAAGGGCAGAGAGATTACATATGAATATTCCATGATGACAGGGGGGAAATTCTCAATAAAAATGGGAAAAATTACAACGGATTCCTGATAACAAAAATCACTTACCGTCGAAACCAACGGAATTTCAGATTTCCTAGGATGGATGTCTGTAAAACAAAGAAATGATGACATCCTAGGTACTTCAGAAGGATTTCAACTAAAAATTCACAACATAAAACTAAAAATTGCAGATTTTGAAAGAATAATTTATTCGTATACGAGTATTCTTAAACTAATAAAAACTATCTATAATTACAATTATAAATTAAAAATTAAAAATTGGGAAGGTGAGGGGCATTGTTGTAATTGTATAAATAAGGGGAAATCTACGCGGATGACCTAAATACCCTCTTTTATCCTCCCCACATCTCCGATACTCGTAAATTTTCCAGTTTCTTTTGCCCTTCCTTTTTTCAGGTATTTTCAACTATCTCCTTCTCTTCTCTATTTAAATGTTTGAATACAGATGAATTTAATTGTTGCCCGCCAAAAATGGAGCTATTCCACTGTTTAATGTGTATGATTTGCTTCGATTCTTGTGTAGGAACCCTAATTTCTGCTCCTCTCCTTACCTTGTTTTGGTTAAGGTTCTTGATTTTTATGATTAGTGTTTCCTGGTTTTGTCCTGCCCAGGTATTTGAACTGTTTCAGTTTGAGGCTTTGGTTATTTAGTTCTGCTAGTGAAAATTAATCGCATATTGCATTACTTTTGAATATTTCGTGTTTGATTAGCGCGTTATTGAATTGGTTGTAATTGAATGACTTAACCACCGTTGTTGGTTGTCTGCTCTGATTAATAGTCCAGCATTGGGATTTTTATGGATTCTGCATGATTTTTATGTTATGTCTTGTTTGGTGAATTCGGTTTTCATTTGTTTTAAGTCATCACGGAAAGAAGAGGTAGAGTTAGAAGTTCTTCTACTGATATGACGGTGATTTTATTTATTGACAATTAACATGGCTCTCCTCGACCGTTGCTGGTTTTGGATTTGACTGGAGCAGGTGGTTAGAAAATTAAGTGTGAAGAATTCTTGGAGATTCATCTGCTTTTACATGATAAATGGCGAAACAGGACCAGGTAATTGGTCAAATGCGAGTTATACCATTGGTTCCAAACCCCCATTTCGCTCCTGGGCATGACCGTAGTCTAGTGGTGCAACAGAGTCATGCCTATAAGGCTCCTGCGCTGAACTTCGGGCCTGATTTGGGCATAGCACCAGTGGGAGACAGTGAGATAAGTTCAGGACAGGGTATTAATCGTGCCTATTTTCTGGCTCCGGTCATCGACCAGGATATATCACTTCTTCATTGTGAAGATGTTGAATATCATGACGTATATGATCAAGATCAAATGCATGAGAGTAAGTACGACGTAGTTAATGAGAATGCATTAGATATAGGTGAACATGGGGAAACCATAATCAATCGACTTGATGGTGTAATGGGGAGCCATGATAGGCGATTCAATCTTGCCTCGGAAGAATTGGGTTTTCGAGAAAGTAATGATTTGGATGTTATCGAGAATCATGATATGGGTGCTACTGCTTCCCCCAATTTGTCCATTCAACAGCCTCATTACGTTATTGCTTCCCCTATTGTTCAATCTCGAAATCTGATTCCCACTTCTACACATGAGCTGATAGTAGGACAAGAGTTCCCTGATGTGAAGAGTTGCCGCAGGGCTCTGAGGGATATGGCAATAGCCAAGCACTTTGAGATACAGACAGTCAAGTCCGACAAAACTCGTTTCACTGCCAAATGTGCAAGTGAGGAATGCCCATGGCGAGTTCATGCAGCAAAGCTCCCAGGCGTTCCTACTTTCACCATTAGAACTATTCATTCAGAGCATAAATGTGTAGGAATAGCACATCTTGGTCATCAGCAAGCCTCGGTCCAATGGGTTGCTAGTTCTGTGGAGAAGCATCTTAGAGAAAACCCACATTATCAGCCAAAAGAGATACTAGAGGAGATTCACCGAGTTCATGGCATAACCTTGTCATACAAACAAGCATGGAGGGGGAAGGAACGATTCATGGCCTCTCTTCGTGGTTCATTTGAAGAAGATTATCGACTGCTGCCACAATATTGTAACCAAATCAGACAGACAAATCCAGGGAGTATGACTTCAATTTGTGTGAATCCAGTGGACAACAGTTTCTTGCGCCTCTTTATTTCGTATCAGGCATCAATATATGGATTTGTAAATGCATGCTGCCCTCTTATTGGGCTCGACAAGACTGTTTTGAAAAATAAGTACCTTGGGACTATGCTCTTTGCTACAGGTTTTGACGGAGATGGTATGCTGTTTCCTTTAGCATTCGGGGTTGTTGATGAAGACAATGATGAAAACTGGATGTGGTTTCTTTCTGAGCTGCATAACCTTCTCGAGACCAACACCGAGAACATGCCGAGGATTACTATCTTGTCCAATAGGCAGAAGCACATTGTCGAAGCTGTGGAATCCAACTTTCCGACTGCTTTCCACGGGTTCTGCATGCTTCATCTCAGCGAAAGTTTTAGGAAGGAGTTCAATAACAGTTTTCTTGTTAACCTTCTTTGGGAAGCAGCAAACGTTCTTACTGTCTCAGATTTTGACACAAAAATCATTGAGATCGAAGAGATATCACATGATGCTGCTTATTGGGTGCGACGAATCCCACCACGCTTGTGGGCTGTTTCACATTTTGAGGGAAAACGTTTCGGGCACATGACATCCAACATAAATGACACATTGAATTCTTGGATTCTTGAAGCATCTGGGCTCCCGATAGTTCAAATGATGGAGTGCATACGTAGGCAGCTAATGATTTGGTTTAATGAGCGGCGTGAAGCCAGCATGCAGTGGACATCTTTACTAGTTCCTTCTGCTGAGAGGCGTGTCTCTGAGGCTCTTGAACGTGCACATACACACCAGGTTCTCCGAGCAAATGAAGCTGAATTTGAAGTCATATCTCATGAAGGGACAAATATAGTCGATATCCGAAACCGCTGTTGCTTATGTAGAGGGTGGCAGCTATATGGCCTTCCATGTTCTCATGCTGTGGCAGCTCTTCTTTCTTGCAGGCAAAATGTTCAGCGGTTTACAGAGAGTTGTTTCACCGTGGCTACATATCGAAAGGCGTATTCTCAAACAATACATCCTGTGCCTGATAGAACCCTTTGGCGGGAAATGTCTGAAGGACAGCATAGCGAAAGTCCTAATGAAGAAGTTGTTGTGAACCCTCCAAAGTCGCTACGACCCCCTGGGCAACCAAGGAAAAGGCGGACTAGTGCGGGAGACCGTGCTCAGGCAAAGCGAATTGTGCGGTGTAGCCGATGTAACCAGACAGGACATTTTAGAACAACCTGTGCCACCCCTATATGAACGGCTATTCATTAGATATCTTGTTTTTTCCTGTAAAGAATCATGTGGTCCTTGATTTAAATGGCTTGACTTGACATGCAAACTTCTCAATTTCTAATAGGTTGCAAGAAAGTTAGCGTGAACTATCTGTATTTATTTGTTGCCCGAGCTTTTGGTATGTTGAAAGTCGTGTAACCCGAGTCAATCCGGTAAAGAGAGTAAAATTTTGGTTGAACAAAAATAACAAATCGAACCGAATTAATTTGGTTTTTAGATTTGAAAATTTTTTATTCAGTTAGGTTTCGATTATTTTTGTAAAGAACAAGTTAAATTGAATAAACCGGTTTTTTCATATAATAAAATTCAATTTTCTAAACAAGGTTATGGTGCTGGGCTTCGTGTTTGAGCTATCTCATGTTTATTTGTCAAAAAGACGTCAACTTATTCTCAGGTTCTTTTGTTTCTTGGCTCCATAAAATTCTGCACTTGTAAGGTTGATCACCAGGTCCACATATCTCTAGTATTTAGACCTCAAAATGTTTGATTTTTTCTACAAAAGTCCAGTGCTTTTGGACGAAATATCTTTCATGCTTATGCTTTAGGCCTTCTACTTTCTTGGCTTTTTGAAAATTCACACCATATTTTTTAATTGTTTTCATGGAACCTCAAATTCATATCATAGAGGTTTGTTGTTAGGATGTTTATGCGTTTTTTTTTGGGGTTGGAGAAGGTTGTAATGCACTGACCTGCTCTAATTTGACATCGAAGGTTTGAAGAAAAAGATTCTGACCGATCAGGGCTACAACAAGTATTTTGATGTTTTCGCTAGAATCTCGGTGAAACTTGGAGGAAAATTGGTTAAATAATCTCGGTCAATTTTTTTTTTTAAGAAAATGACTTGCTCAAATACATTTGAGAAGTCATTTTCTTAAAAAAAAATTTGATCGAAGTTAAAAAAAATACCCCGTGAAACAGGTGACCGACCGAAATATCTAATTTTTAATTCGATTTTGATTTTTTAAAAAAAATAAGCCGGACATCATTTTGGTGTCCAGTTGATTTAATTTTGACCGAATGCTCGCGTAAGAAGAAAAAGAAAACAGATTCCTTCAGTCTAGAAAAGTTTTGCAATAGCAAACGGCATAACATATCATAAGGTGAATTATCTAAAAAAATTCGATTAGTCATTAGCTAACTTATTATTTGAACCATCTCTGATAATTTAAGCCTTTTGGATCTAACCTTAAAACCAGAAATATATTGTTATCGATTTATTATTCAAAATATTTATCAAGATCCACATGAAGACACACCACACGACCCCTTAACACCGCCGTTGGCTCAAAACCCAAGGGTAGTGTCGATAAGTGCTACAATCCATTTGTTTTAACACATTCACAATGATAGGCAAGCTAGGACTTCTCTTTTTCTAAGAAAAAATGTATTAACATTTAACACGAGAATCGGAGTTCTAAACCTAATGGATACACCAGGCCTAGCTTATTCGTTTTTCATATATACATTTCGCAAATGAGCCTACTTGGTCATTTTCCGATCAAAAAAAGAAAAGCATGGTACCGAACATAAAATGAACATAAATGTCTTGTTTCGTTACTAATGATGAAACAACATACAAGAAAACAGGAGAAAAAGCGAAAATCACATAACAGTCGAGGCAGGGAACAAGGTTAATAAAGCAACAAAAACTTCTTGCAAATCCACATGGCAATGCATCAAACGCTGCGGGTAAAAAAAAAGGGACTTTTCAATACAAACATAACACAGATAGGTTAATACCTCACTGTTTAATGATCAAATGTTTAATATCCATAACTAGCACCATATATTGAACCATACTCTCCAGTTGGAGCATGGCCAGCTTGACCTGCAGCATT
Organism: Primulina huaijiensis; assembly: GCF_012295235.1. NCBI lineage: Eukaryota > Viridiplantae > Streptophyta > Magnoliopsida > Lamiales > Gesneriaceae > Primulina > Primulina huaijiensis. The sequence goes on along the minus strand of NC_133308.1, from coordinate 6,865,109 downwards.
TGATAGTGGAGAGCTGTAGACAGGACCATGAGACGAGTAAGAATTATAACCATGATTAGGTACTCCAGCAGGATTCTGTGCATTGGTTACAGCCTCAGCAATGGAGTTCTACATCAAGAAAAATGTACAGATTATGCTGTCAATAAAGATTATGTCAGTTAAAAGTAGGCCATATAATCTTCGCAGACCGGGAAACCAAATAGATACTGGCTAAACAACCATATTTTATATAGGGAATAATCATGTAATACCTGTATCAACTGTTGCGCTGCTTGGACTTGCGACGCAGACCCATTTATTTCAACTGTCATCTCACCAGGAGCACCCTTTGTTTCCTGAATTGCAATACTTGCACCACTAGCACGACGAATGTAACTGATATTTGCACCATTAACACCAATAACAGCATCTGCATATGAGAGGGGAATTTGGGTGTTCTGAGTGACCTGCAGAACAAAGATAGTCAAAATTAAGCAAAAAAAACATTCCAGGAGTCACTCTTGACAACTAGAGAATTTTCCTTCTGTCAGATAATGATGTTTTGTATGAGTGCAATGTGTGTATAGAACAGTTGGGACTGGAAAAAGTAAAAGGAAGTTGTGAGTGTTGAGTCGAACAAACGCAATTTCTCAATGACATTCAACTCTAATCCAATGATTTAATAATTGTGCTACCAAATTAACATACCAACTTCTTCAACTTACACAAAAAGAATAGTATTGGAAATCATATATCACACTAGTAACTAGTTCATGATTGACTTGAGTAAATCTTCCTGCAAGTAATATGCCAAGCAGAAAAAACTGATTGCATGCCCCTACATCTCCCACTTATGAGAACTGAACATTCCATCCTCCAGGACTCATTAAATTAGGGATTTAGATTGAAGCAGATACTACCTTTGCAATCACTGCTTGCTGGGGCTGAACATTATTTGAGTAAGCACCCTTTGTCATGTCCCTGCCATAACTATGCGGGCCTGAGCGAGGCTGCTTCTCCATCTCCATCGGTGGATAGTAATCATCATATTGACGTGGTTGCTGGGTCATAAATGGAGGGTTTGAACCATAACCATGTCCACCAGGATTCATAGGAAAAACTGGCGGAGGAGGTCCCCATGATTGGGATGGGGGCATGTTCCGGTTTGCTCGAGGATTTGGCATTTGCATCTGATCAAGTGAAGAAATGGCATAAATGAGTCAAGTTCGAACTGGGAAGGCATTGAACATGAGAACATGATTGAACCCGAGACTTGCCTGCATTTCAAAGACTCCGACAACACTTCGATCAACTAAAAATTTCCGTAGATGTGTGGCAATTAATTCAACTGCCTTGTGCACACCTGAGGGTTCCCCCTGTATCTCAACTAAACTATCATCTGGTAGAGCAAACACAGGCAAGCTCTCTGCGCATGATGTTCCATCAAACAAAAAACAAAATAAATCATTTAATAAAAATAAGCAATTTCTAATGGGTGAATTGTCAAAACTATGAAAAGCAAAGTTCATGAAAGAGCACATATGCTTCAACGGATTAAGAAAGCGATTATATGGGTAAAACCAAGTATCGAAAAATGAAACGAAAAACTAAAAAACGGTTTCAAATTTTAAAATGTTAATACAAGAGGTTGCAACCAAATTTAAAATTTAAAAGTTGAACAATGTAAGAGTAGAAAAGTTTGCCATCTAGAGCTCAATAAAATGCATATTGCCTTTTAGTTGTGGTGCACTTACTACACACGTCCAGACGAGACTCCAGAAGTATAGCAATACACAAACACAAATAATTACCTCCTCCAAGGACTCGAATGTTACAGTTTGAATCATCTTGAACGGACTTTATAGTGGCACCTTGCTTGCCAATCAAGCTGCCAGCCTGACTTGCAGCCACGAGTAATCTTGTGCTAACAGTTCCACCCGATGATGTGTTAGCTGGATCCGAATCAGAATCGATAACCAGTTTATGGATCTTTAGAAGTCCATCCAAGGCAGGTGGAATCGAAAGATCTGGCTCTTCCTTTGCTGAAACCATCACCTGATAAGGGAGAGAGAAACAAAATTATAGAAATTAGAATCAATGAATTCATCATTCTTAATAGATGCAAAACTTTCCAGAGACTGGTACAATAAGAAATGAGCAACATGAGAAAATCAGTACTGTGGGTGATCTAAATATTATGGGGACCGGGACAAACACAAATTGTCCAAGGAATGAAAATCATATGTTAATAAATTCAACTCGAAAATGAACACCAACATTATAAAACTGGCATAATATTTCACAAATTTTACAGGTCAAGGTAACACGAAGGTAATCCTTATATAGATTAGCAAGCTGCTTGCACAGATCAGATGCGGAAGTGTTGAACAAATCATGCCATAAGCACACCCAACTTAATTTTATGAGGAAAATATGAGACATGACAAGCTATAATCTAAGGTGATGTCAAGAAACATGACACAGCATTGTCATATAATATCAGGCTCTTTACCAAACTAATTGTGCATTATGCAGAACTAAAGTAAATCCCACAACATAATACTCATGACAAATTAATGCATCAATTGAAATCATATGTTCAACAGTACCGATATCATATGTTATCAATCAGATAGGTCATTAGTAACTAAAAATAATAACATAAACAAAATTATAATAAATGAGTTAGGATTAACCATTATATGCCACGGTCTATTTCATATTCACAAGAGATGCATGTTCCATGGATTCGAATATTTTCTTCAAGTATAAGACATTTTCGAATTTAATCACTTACTTCCAAGGAGAATATGAGGGTCTAAATTCCAATCAATGGGATATAAATCAAGTTTTAGAATTGTTTGTGTTTATGTTTGTGATGTCTAATTTGTTTTTGAATTTTTTTTACATATTACGAACTTAAGCTTCGAGTTATCTTTCCTCTACTAGTTGGCATGGTAACTCTTCCTTTCTTAAAATGTTTTTAAGATATCCATTGAATTATTAGATAAAACATGTTTTGGTTACATTGGTGATGGTACTTTTTCGGTGTAGAGTTTAAGAATTTTGGCTACAGACCAATCGACCAAGTTCTGAAGTTACCAGAGATAGAGCAATGCTTCTCAGAACAGATGACTTCACAAATCAATCTGACAGATTGAGTCAGAACATTTCAACACTTGCAATGCTCTTAATCATCTCCGCAATGTGGATCTTTGATTCTTCAGGTTTGAAGGCCAGAAGACACTTGATATATAGAAATCTTGCTTAATTGACGAAACCTGCATGCATTCATTTTGGTCACCATAATAAAGATAATCTCTTGTTATTTTTTTTGGTTGTCGTGTATGTGCTTCATTTATTTTGATCTTTTGGGAAATATTCAACATTTAACTTGTTCCATTTTCAGCCTTGCAATGTTCCAATCATCTATTGAATTTAGTAAATTTTTTTCCCCCTGATTATCAGACTGAGGATTATTACAAGTATTTCAAGTTTCTAACTCCCCAACTCATTAAGGATCCATAAACATGTGCTCAGACTTAAATGTAAGTAGAAAGAAGTTTCTGCCCTATAGTTGGATGTGATATTGGCATTACTTTGTATATTAATCTAGACAAAAAAAATATTACATGTTGAGTTGTAAAACAAATGGACAGAAACATGTATAAGCAACAGAAACATGTTCTCCAATGGATGATTACATCTAAACTCATTCAATTGTTCAATACAGCGACCACTTGACAGTACAGGAACAAACTCAGAAGCAGAAAATGTGCAAGTCAGAGGATGGTTTTGCGTGCCCAAGCGCATTGGGCCCACATAAGTTGCAGCAAAGCAAAAGCAAGCCAAAGCAATAACATGCCAATGACTTCCTCAAGATACAACATTGGGAAGAAAAAATTATTCTAACATTAGCACAAGCAGTTAAGAGAAAGGAATAATCACCAGATCGCTATAAATCATCAGAAGGCACGAAATTTAGAAAATAAGGAAAGCAAAGCATGACCATTTTTGCATAATTTGATCAAGGGGCAGCAATGACTCACAGTTCTCTCAGTGGTCCCAGGAGGACCATCAAGAATCTTAATTCGAGCTTTTGTTTCCTCGCATATTTTCTTAATAAATTCTCCTTTCCGTCCAATGATACCACCAACCCTTTGAACAGGAACTAACATCCTAAAAACATTCTCTCCGGGCCATCCTGGCCACTTCTTTTCCACTGCCACACTGGAATCACTTTCAGCTTCTTGTACTTCTTCTGAAATATTCAAATTCTCAGTCACATTATCCGCATCTGGCACATTATCTATGTCATGTCCATCAAAATTATCCTCGGCCATTTACTGAAATGATAAATTTCAGGAAGAAACTGTGTCAAGAAAAATCTCAGACATGCAATATCAAGCAAATTCAGAATCAACTTTCACAACCAAAAAATTATTATTTTCATACAAAATCATATCAAGATCATGAGCAACTAGATGAATGAGAAAATTAAAATATCCACCTACATCCATTTATAAAACCTCTGAATCAAAGAAAGCAACAGACAGGGTAGGCACTCTCCAAGTGAATTAACAAGCATATCAATGTTATGAAGTACAACTTAAGAAAGCCACCGCTACCGTCATTTCACTTTCAAGGCGCCAACAGCCACAAAATAGGGAAGAACATTAGTTTACAACGCATTTAACGAAATTACAAGAAGAAACATGCAAAACCTTAAAAAAAGCAATTTACCACAGCCTTCCCCGTGAAATAATATCACCAATTAAATGTGAAACAGCCTTATTACAGGGAGCAAAGAGAAACAAATAAGGTTTACTAAAATCAGAAGCACCATATTATTTGAAAGAAGGGAACAATGTAGTGGCATCAAACATAGCTGAAAACAGGTGAGTTTTCAATCACTCCAAGAAAAACGATTTAAAAAAACACATAAGATTTATCTAACACGTTGAAAAGGAGATATTACCTAAAGGGTTAACACAACCAAGAGAAGTTCAAACAAAAAAAACAATTAACCCCAAAAAAATAATCAAAACACAAACACACAAGAGATTTGTACCTTAAAGCCTTTCAAACCCACAAAAATTTAAACATGGAAGCGCATGACCGAACCTTAAAAGCTAAAACCCTAAACCCGTAAATATAATACAAAAACCAAAGGCCAGAGGCAAAAATTAAAGAACTTTACAAGTCATAATTTAAACCAAAATACGTCAATCAAACAAGCAGCACGCATCCACTTACCAGCTTAAGGAGAACGAAACGAAAAGGAGAATGTGAGAGCGAGCGGGAGTCCTGATTTAGGAATATCGGAACAGGATTTTATATATCGGCGCACTCCGAAGTGTTCATAATTAGCTTTTGATCCTTCTTATTTCGCATTTTCTCTCAGGTAGGACCTAATATTTTTATAATTGTAATTTCAACCCATTTTTTTGAAAATAAGCACACATCTGTGTTATAAAATAATATTTAAAAAAATATATCATTTGATTTAGATGACTTGACTCTACGGCCATTGACGCTTAAGCAACTATTTATTTAGAACTTGAAATTTATTCATTTAATCTTAAATTTATGATAATTCTATCCTTTTATTATTGTTTGAATTAAAATAATTAAAATTATAGTAAACATTGAAAACACTTTTAAGATTATACTAATCTCGCGTAAACTTGAAATTTTACATCTTTTTTTCGACGCGTTTTTTAAAACTTTTTAGTTATTGAAACTAGACAGATAATGTCACAATCTCTTGGATTTATAAAGTTTTTCCAGCTTGCTCAAAAAATAACTTAATTGTTAAAATAGTTTGATTAGATCAATAATATAGACTAAACTAAATTTTTGTACTTGTATAATATTTTTTTATGCATATTTTTTGAAGTTTAAACGTGTATAGTCGGTCAAGATCTGTTCATAACCAACAAATCAATATGTAACCAGACCTTATGGTGTGCGATCGGATGAATAACAAACGTATTATGGCGAAAGTTTTTCAAATAATGCATGATAACGACCTGGCCAATCGGGTAAGAACTTAGTGAGCGATTGAACTGGGCCGGGTTGATGAGCTGGAGATGCTTGCCCAGTTACCTGGACCTACACTCTCAAGGAAAAAGAACGTTAATGGGCGCCGGAAGATTATCCGGCGTAACTACTCCGACGCTCAAGTCAGTGAAGTGTTTATGAGAGAATCTTGTGATAAATGTTATAGGCAATATGTAAGTGAATGAATCCTTAAATACTAAGAAAACTAGGTATTTATAGAAAGAAAGTCAATGATGACCTTCGTTTTAGTGTCTACTTACTAATTATGGCAAGATGGTTGTTCATATCCTGTTTTTGACACCAACTGCTCCTGACCATCCATGATGTCCCCTTCGTCATGTCAACTTCAAATGATTCGACAACATTGATTACCGAGTTAAGATATCTCATACATGTGCATTCAAGTGCGTTGCTTTTATCGAAGTAACCCGGACAGGGAGATATCATCCAGATTATGTCTGAAAGCCCGGGTTCCCTTAGCCTGGGGAAATGATGCTCCGGGCATCCACTTACCCGACCTGTCATATGACTTTACTCAAAGTTTTCCATGACCCGAGCTTTTCTTATATTTTCCCGGGTTATCCACGATCTGGGCTCACCTAGAGGGTATCACCACTCCCTCCTTAAATAGTCGGGCTAGAGTCTTTCTCGCTGTCCCGATCACCCTCTTTGTTCTTGGTCATGGAAAATTTTGTCGTTTTATCTTCTCGGCTTGTAGTGCTGATCTCATGATGACGTAAACCCTATAATTTGAATAGTTTGGGATGCCTCGAATTCAGAGAATCTGATCAATCTGAGACGCTTCGATTTTTTATCCCGTCTTTTTCATATCCCTACACAATTTCCAATATGCATCCTGATCGTCCATCCTTTATGGTAAACAACGGTGTGGATAATACCCCCTTTTCTATATATAATCTCTCCCATTAATCCTTTCAAACTTTTTCTCACTCTTTATTTTTTTATATTCTGCCCTTCTCTCTAAGCGTCGTGCGCTTTTCGTGCTTTGGTGTTCTCCAGCTTTCCAACCAGTCGCCTTTCTCCTAAAAATCTCGTAAGTTTTCTTTCCTTTGCTTGTTTTTCTTAAAAATTTCCCATTCCACCTCTTCTACTTTTGGAGTGAACGCCCGTGGTTCATCAAGGTATGAATCTGCGGCGATTCGCTCTGACTCCTCCCCTACTTCTAGAAAACCAATCTCTTCTTCCTTAAAACCCAGAAAGAAAAAAACCAAACCTTCTGCTTCCCGATCCCTAAAGAAAGATAAGGACAAAGGCAAAGCCCGGGCAACCTACCTTTCTCACTTTGAGGTCCCCGGAATTCCTTGATTCTCTTCTATGAGCAGCACTTTGCGTCCGAAGGCTGACGATGAACTCTGGGCTCTGGGGTCCATCCCTTCTTTTTCCATTTTAATTCCCAATCCTTCTGCTAGGGCCGATCACCCTCCCCTAGTTTTACTAATTTTTTCGAGATCAAGTTAGAAATGGTCTTTGATTCCCCATTCCTTCTTTTTATATCGAGGTAGCCAAGTATTTTGGTGTCCCTGTGAACCAACTGCATCCAAATTCCTTCCGGACCATGGCTTATGCTTATGTACTTTTTAGGATACATAACATTCTTATTACTCCTCCCGTTCTACATTATTTCTTCGTTTTCTAGATAGCGGATAATGCCTTTTCATTGTCCGCCTGGCTAAACGCCTGTTTCTTCGAAGGGATGGAAAGGGCGTTTCTTTTATATTAACCTCTTGGCTCCTCTCTCTTGCTTGACCGGTTTCCTCCCCAATTCTCCTTCTCTTCTTTAATATCCGAAGAAAACTTGATAGCCTATGGGTTGAGTGTCCGGGCTAAAGACCCTGTCAACCGAGCAGTGGATGAATACAATGGCTCGGGCGCTCAACCTGGTATTCCTTTTTCCTTATTATGTTTCTTTGCATTTTCTTTCATATTTGCGAATTTTGATTTTGACTGCGCCTTCGTTTTATCTGGTAGGCGAACACCCTTGCTCGTAGGCCTAGTAAAGAGAAAGTCTAGGCTACTACTGAAGAGGCTGAGCTGAGCGAGGCGATGCCGTTACCTCAGTCCACCGCGGCGCCTCAACCTCCTTGAGAATCAGAGGACCAGGTCCCTCTGCGACAACGCAAGTGCAAGGCGATGGCTGTTCCTGAGGCGGTTTTGGTGAGAGACACCGAGGAGGGAGTGCCAAACATTCGTCATACCACTGGGTCTTGCCCCCTATGGCCGAGTCAATCCTTTCAGCCTCAAATGCTCCCAACCCAGCGGTGCCTCTGGTCAACCTTTTTCTTGAGAGAGCTTCTCCTACTAGGGTTTGGCTTCTCAAGAACATTCTTCTGACAGCCAAGGAGGCATATATAAAGGATTCTCTTCCAACCCCAAAGCTTTTTGAGGGGTCCAATCGAATCCTCTCCATAAGTGTTCTTTCTTCTAACCCTTCTCTCTCTTATTTTTTTTTTTAAAAAAAAAAACTTTTTCTGGATAGATTGTCCAAATGCTGGTATCCGCTTTTGAAGAAATAACCGCGGTGGCCACGAAGGAAGCTGGTCGGGCCCGAGCTACTCAAGAACTTTATGGACAACTCAAAGGGGAAGTAGCTCTGGCCCGAGTAGCTCACGAAGAAATGGTCACTAGCCTTCGCACTGCCTTGGAAGCGGCCAATCAGCAGCTGTCAATGGCCCTAGCAAATCTGGCAAAGGCCAAGGAGGACATGAATGCAGGCCTTGCCTGGGAGGAGACACTACAAGGGCAAATCTTTGTTCTAGTATTAAAGAATCATTCTTTAGTTGAAGAAGTAGAGAACCAACAATCCCGGGCAATAGCCGTTGAAACTACTCTAGCGGCTTCTCTGCATTCTCAGGAAGAATGGCGGACTTCCTTCCACGAGCCTACCAAGTTCAAAATAGCAGTAGAAGACAGATCATATGTCGTCTTCAAAACAGGCTTAATCGAATGCCGGGAGCAGTTCGAGGAGGAAGGCCATCTCCCTGCAAATAAGGAAGGATTCCCAGATCTTGACAGAACCATTAACTCGCTTCCAAAGGATGATGCGGAGGTCGAGCAAAAAGATGCTGGGGAGGCTAAAGAAAATGTCGAGGGGGCTGGAGAGGAGAAGATTGAAGCCTCAGACTACGGGAGCCCTATAGATTAGGAATGTAATTTTCCTATTTTCCTTTTGGCATCACTCTGTTTTTTTTTTTAAAATAATAAATTCTCGTCTTTTGTCCTTTAATAAGTAATTATAAATGGATTACTTAAAAAAAAAGTCCTAATAACCAGTAAAATTCGGGTATAATAGATTACTGGGACCTCATGTCTCCCGGGTTTAAAAGACTACCTTGTATAATATTTGAAAAGGTAGAAATAAACTTTATTGATCATTTCAGAGATACAAATTAAGGGTAATATTTTTTTAGATGAAAAGAGTTACAGGTTCTCTTCAAAGGCCGACCCTGGTTATCTTCTAAATACAAAGCTCCTGCACTAAGTTTCCGAATCATCTTATATGGTATTTCCCAATTGGCTTCTAATTTACTCATTTCTCCAGCCGGATTAACTTTCTTTAAGACTAGATCACCAACTTGAAACTCCTTGGGTCGTACGTGCTAATTATAAGCTCTGATAACTCTTCTCCTATAAGATTTCATCCTGATAACTGTCCTTTCCCTTTTTTCTTCTGCTAAGTTCAATTCTTTATATCGAGCCACATCATTGTCTTCTGGGTAAGTTTGACCCCGAGCCGAAGTTTGTCCAATTTCTATTGGCAACACAACTTCGGATCCATAAACAAGACTGAAAGGAGTTTCCCGAGTAAGAGTCCGTGGAGTTGTCCGATAGGCCCATAGAACAATAGGTAGTTCTTCCACACATTCTTTTCCAATTCCCTACAGCCTGGACTTCAGAGCCTGAACAATCACCCGGTTAGTGACTTCACTCTGTCCGTTGGCCTGGGGGTATGCAACTAATGTGAATGAGTGAATGACTTTCATTTCTTTACACCAGGATGTGATCTTTCTTCCTTGGAATTGCTGGTCATTGTCTTATATCAGTTTCTTGGGTAATCCGAATATGCAAACAATGTTTTTCCATAAAAATTTTAGTAACTCTACTTCAGTGATTTTGGCCAATAGTTTGGCTTCCACTCATTTGGAAAAATAGTCTACTACTACTAGTAAGAACTTCATCTGCGCTCAGGTCATTGGGAAAAGGCCCACGATATCCAATCTCCATTGATAAAAAAAAAGACAGGACACTCGAATAGGATTCATGGGTGAAGCCGTGCTGTGGCGGAAATTACCATGTCTCTGGCATCCTTCACAAATTCGAACCACTTCTCGGGCATCAGTGCTCATAGTGGGCTACCAGAATCCAGCCAAAAGTGATTTCTTAGTGAGTGCTATGTAACCGATATGTTCCCACAACACCCCTCATGAATTTATTTTAGCACATATTTAGTTCCTTCCCAGGCCAGAAACTTCAATAGAGAACCCTAGAAAGATCATCGATATAATTCTCCACTGATAATACTGAAATGAGGCCCTTGCTTCTTAATTCTTTGAGCTTGCTGGGGATCTTCGGGCAATTGACCTATTAGAAAGTAGTTGACCAGGGGGGTCATTCATGAGTCTCCTTGGATAACAGTCGGGCTATTTTTCTATGGATGAAACTAGTCAGGCACTTTGAATAACACCCCCATCTCCCTCGCCTGTCAAAGAAGATGTCATTTTGACCAAAGCATCAGCTTCAGAATTTTCCTCTAGAGAGATCTGCTCCACACTCCAATCAGTAAAATTTTCATATACCCCCTGGATAACCCTCAAATACTCTTTCATTATCCCTTCCCGCACTTCATAGAAGCCTCTAATCTGTTGGATGACCAGCTGAGAATCTGAATAGATAATGATCCGGGTGGCTCCAGCCTCTCGAGCAGTCTTCATTCCAAGTACCACATACTCATACTCATCTTCATAATTTGACGCCCGGAAGTCTAGCTTCATTGCCACTTTCATTTTTTTCCCAGTAGGTGAAACAAGAACAATCCCTACTCCACTACCACCTTTGCTTGCCGCCTGCTCGATTGTCCATTTGACCAGCCTTTCCGAGATATACGGATTAGTCATGATTTTCCCTAAGGAGCTGTTGGTAAGGACCACAATTAGATGTGACAAAAAATAAGGTCTCAGCTTCCTTGCAGTTATCATCAAGGCAAGAGCTATCTTTTCCAATTCAGTGTACCTTAGCTCTGGTCCTCTCAAAGCATGACTCACATAATAGACCGACTTCAGATCTACTCCTTCTTCTTGAATAAAGACTGAGCTAACAGCATATTCTGTGGCCGATAAATATATTAGATATTTTTCTCCCAGTCCGGGCTTCACCAAGATTGGCAGCCCGGCTAGATGTTTTTTAATTCCTGGAAAGCTTGCTCAGCTTTGTCGTCCCACCCGAACTTTTGAGCTTTACTTAAAATTTGGAAAAATGGATAGCTCATGTGTGCTGATCGGGAGATAAAACGGGACAGGGCAGCAATTCTCCCAATCGACTTTTGCACTTTCTTGAATGATCGGGGAGATGTCATCTCAGTAATAGCTCTGACCTTCTTGGGGTTAACTTCGATCCCCCTTTCTGTCACCATAAAATCCAAAAATTTACCACTCCTAACTCCAAAAGTACATTTGGATGGATTCAGCTTGACCTCATACATTCTCAAGGTCGAGAAAGTTTCCTCAAGATCTGGAATAAAGGACGCTCTCTTTTTCGATTTGATCAAAATATCATCTACATAGACTTCAACATTCCTTCCTGTTTGCTCTTGGAAAATTTTATCCTGCTTTCTCTTGGAATCCATCAAACGTTGGTATGTGGCCCCTCATTCTTTAAACCAAATGGTATGATAGTATAACAAAAAGTACCACCAGAAGTTACAAAGCTATCATTTTCTTAAGGAAATTTGATTATACCCTTGGTAGACATCCATAAAGCTCAACAATTCATAACCAGAAGTAGAATCTACTAGCAGGTCAATGCTCGGGAGAGGATGACAATCCTTGGGACATGTTTTGACACAACTATTATTTGAAAAAAAATTGTTTAATTTGACTTTGCTTAGTTTATATCTTTTTATGTTTTTTATTTTATGGACATTATAAAAACCTCTTATTATGTTTTGGTATGACCAAATCTAAAAAGTGCCCTAATTTTTTGAAAAAATATTAAAACATGGATGAAAAAATAGAAGGGAGAAAGTATAAATTTCTCACATTTTAAATCTGCTAAATCCACTCACTGAAAGATAACCAGCTTCCACATTTTAGAATATTTCTTTTTATAATAATATGCATATTAATTTATCTCATAGACTAATAAGTATGGCATATTTTATCGATATTTATAATATTTATATGTGCGATAGTAGCTAGTATTGTATGCCTTTGTGAGCTTCCCATTTAAGACTGGCATCAAAGCTTATCCCTTTTTACTTTAGTGGGAGGATAAAGACATCCTTTACTTGAGAATAAATAAGACGTCAACCACCTTTTTCATTCTATGTCAACACCAACAAGAACATTAAAAGGAATTTCATTAGCCAAAATACAGGTAGTGGAAATTAATCAGCGAACAGAATCTGTGTTAGTTATACGGCACAATGCAATTTAATCCATAACAGATGGACATGGCCATATTCCTAAATGTGAACTGAAGCAGAAGGGTGGTGGTGAAAGTGGATTCCATGGCATACGAAACCAAATAAAAAAGAACCCCCCAGCGTATATAAAAAGCCGGACATATACTGATCTGATCACACACAACAGCATAGTTTTCCACCTCTCTTTCTTTTTCCGCTTTGTTGAATAGTGTATAATTTTGTTGAAGTGAATGCCGGCTGGTGCGAAATCTTCCCTTTTCGTGTAATGTGGGAGATTTCGGACCAGGCTTCATTCCCCTCAACTGCCACCCTCAACAGAGAGGATGGATGTGATTCTTATATGTATAGGTTGCTACGTGAACCAGGAAGAGATGGGCCACTCAAAAATCATTTGGTGTTATCTCCTCAAAACCACGATCAACCTGCATCTCAAAAGTACCGCAGATTAGCAGTAAGCTGTATTATTTTCAGTACTAGTTTTGATAAAAAACTGAAGATATGGTTATTATTTTTGAATAGCGTGCAGTGTAAGAGAAATTATTCCTTCAATGGCAAAAGCAGAATTCCCAAAATGTGAGCATAAGAAAACAAACATATTTGAAGGACATGAATCACATGGCGTGTGTTCTCTACTCCCAACTTTGAAATAAAGTCCAGAGGAACCTCATGATTGATTACCACATCAAGCAAAATCTGTTATTGATCTTTATCTCGGTTCTGATCAAAGTGCATAAACAGCAAGTCGAACAAAGATGTTCCTTTGTCCACAAGAAGAAATTGCCCGTATCAAAATGTTATACGTTGTGGACAATAGTATCTAATATACGACGACTTGAGTCAAGAGATTGCAGCACTACAAACTCTCGAAAACGCACAAAAATACGCATCAACTTTCAAGTACAAGAAATATAGTATGCAGCGAGATGACAAGAAGAAGATTAATGATGTATGAGAGAGAATATTTATAATTGACCACCGAATGCGTAGAAGAGACACGGCTTTACGGACCGGATGCATAGAAGAGTCAACTCTCTGCGAGAAGTCAAGGGAGACATTGTTTGGTGCAAACAACATCATGGAGCAGATGCAACCTTAGCCAAGAGACGCGCACACTGTTTGGTGTGTTCATAATCAATGGAACGCACGCACCCGCACGACAAGACGCGCAGCATCGCACCTGGTTCCGTGCCGCACGTTTAAAACCAATGAAACACGCGCACCCGCGCGACAATACGCGCAGCAGCGCGCATAATTCTGTCCCGCGCACACTGTCCCCGCAGGAGCCCCGCATCCACGCGAGAAAACGTGCCCCCGCACACCTAGTTCTGTTCGTATGCATCCTGGACAGCTTTGTGCACGCTGTAGCGCGTTCCTATCGCGCACCAGCGGGTGCTACTGTTAACAAAATTTATTTTCCCAAATAAATTTGGTCCAAAAAGATTAATATTGGTCAAAGACCACACCACGCCAAAAAAATCCTTGATCAGCTGGCATGCATAGAAAAAACTGGACAAACAACGAATGCAAAGAGAATAAATTGACTTGGTGATTACCCGTCCAAGATAGCCACTGGATCTACTCATAGCTACTTGTGATGCAATATAGTGTTCCAAGTATTGCGAGATATTTAAAAAGAAACCAACCCCGTTGCTAATTTCATAAGATATGGTTACACGTTTCTTGTGACCTTGTCGGTCTCATTCACGTGATGATCGGCTGATACAATCCGTTCATTTAGCGCAAATTTAGGCCATGATAGACATGCAAATAAGTTGAGCTACTAAATTTGTTCCTTACCGATGCAACAGAAAAGTGTGAACCATATTGCCACATATTAGTAACTAAGTATACCATATATATTCAATAAACAGGCAGCAGCAGGAGATGAAGACTAAGAAGGACCAACATAAGAGGATCAAGAAGTGTAGATGATGACGTAGAACCATGGCTATGATTACATGAAACTATGCATGACCGGAAACCTTTGTCGCTTTCAGGAGAAAAAGAAATTTTAAAAAAAAAACCAACCAAGCCTTACCAATGAGAGAGACGAAGTATAAAATAAATAAACTCTTCGCATCACAACGGATATAAGTCTCTTTATTCAAAGATTAAACAAATAAAATCAGAGTTGTAGAATAGAGAGCATACTAATTATATTAGCCATTATCCCAGATGGAAACTGCTTACAGCCATCATGCGTTCACAATAAGCACTAGTGAAATATTGGTAGCCGAACCTGCATTTGACCTTGAAATTTTTTGGGAAGGTCTATAAATGGAGGATTCAGGATGCAGCTTCTAGGAAGCTTCACAAGCCCAAAAAATAAGTTATAAAATGGATCTTGTTTCAATAGGTCAATAAGCTCAATTTTGGTTCAAGATTTTGAGTCAGATGCTCATCCTTGTACATAAAGGATGATTTTTTCTTGATTAATCAATGAGTACATTGCATTCTCCGATCTACGTTTTCCGCCATATCTTCAGTAGTGATCAAATTGTTTCTATAAAAAGGCATGGATGCAAAAGAACCACCTCTGTACATGCCCCTCGGATGGACGACATCACATGTCATGTACTAACTTCAACTTTTCAGGAATTCGAATAAAATTGTTTCCTTCTTGAACCATAAAAGTAAAACAATAGTCTCCAGACTTGCTTTCCTTTAAACTATTGACCATATTATCAATTTACCCCCAGTGAATAACTTGTACCAAGATCTTAATCATTTACATGGACTGCTAAATTCCTTCTCTATGCAAAGAATATGGAGTCAACATAAAAACATTTGGTTCAAGAAACATGTAAATGCAAACAAAGACTAACTTTTGGTGCCATAAACTCTCAACCACGATGTTTTCATTTTCTGCCATCTTAATCCAGCTAACTTCACACAACAAACAGTGAAAAACAATGAAAAAGTGTTTGACTTCTTGCACATTCCACGTACCAAAAATGAAACCACACAATCAAAGGAAAATCTTTGCTACACACAATACTGACTGATCAATATCAGGCAAATGGAAAACTAATTATATCAACCAACAAGCTGTAAAACAAGTAGTAAGGTATGAGAAGCGGGTCTTCTACTAATTCACAGCAGCTAAAAAATGGACAAACATGTACTTAAAAACTCAACCAATTAGCCACTTAATCCTAGGAACAAGTTTTGATACATCAAACTGGATATCTATCACCTTAGTTACATATGAAATTTCATCACGGATGTAAAACTCCACACTCCCACCATCCCGGGAATGAAACTTAAAAAGCAGAAAATAAAAGTTGAGATAAGAGGAGCCATCACTCACATAATTCACACTGTCACGTACAGAACTTGAATCAACACTTCAATTTCCTTGCTAACAGATGATGCCTCATTCTATTCGAACCGCCTGGCAAATTGAACATGTTCCAGAGACATTACAGCCAATTAATAAATAACAAGCTAGCAAGAAAGGATACAGAAGCCATAATAAACATTCAGTGAAGAACGAAATGGGAGATAATACTATTATGATAAAATTAAAGATATGAAACGACTGAAATTTGAATGCACGGAAAAGATTTCGTTACAATTTTCCCATCTAATTTACAATACTATCCTTACAAACAAGCATATCATCTCAAAATATCCTATCATCACTTCTTGCCCTTCTTCGCGGGTGATTTCACAGTTTTCGACTTTACACTTTTCGCTGGAGCCTTCTTCACCGGAGTCTTCTTCACAGGAGCCGCCTTCTTTGCAGGCGGAGATTTCTTCGCAGCCGCCGTCACTGCTGTGGTTTTCTTTCCCGGACTCGACCTGGTAGTTCTCTTCGCAACCTTGGATGGAGGTTTATTCTCAGTCTTCGGCTTCTCCGGTGCCTTTCTCTTGGCCGCTGCCTTCTTCGGAGGAGCAGCAGCCTTCGGCTTCGCGGCAGGTTTAGCCTTTGCAACCGGCTTTGCCTTCGCGGCCGGCTTGGATTTCGATGCGACGGTAGCCTTGGGCTTCGCAGGGGTAGCCTTAGCCGGTTTTGCTTTGGAAACGGTGACCTGCTTTTTCTTGGGGGCGACGGCTTTGGGCTTTGGCTTGGCAGCGGACGGCTTCTTCTGAGCCGGTTTTGGAGAACGAACCGGTGGCAGCTTGAAAGAGCCCTTGACTTTCACAAGCTTACCATTCTCCACAAGCTTCTTCAATTGAACGAGCAGCAGCCTCCTGAAATTAGGTGGCAGATTTTTCTGCTTCGCCTCGACAAACTTAGCAATAGCAGGCTGACTCGATCCAGTCCTGTCCTTCAGAGTCACGATAGCGTCTTTTACCATCTGCCCGCACAAAGATAATTACATCCCAATTCATTACAATAACACCAAAATCTAAAACAAGAAAAGCAATTAACTTGATACCTCAAAATACGTTGGGTGCGTGGGTGCACTACGCTTTCTGGGTGCAGCCACTTTCTTCTTCTCTGAATCTTTGGCTGCAGTCACTTTCTTCTTCTTCGGCTCTTTGGCTGCAGCCTTCTTAGTTTTGGATCTTGCAGGCGGAGGGTCTTTCACATCCGTAGACTCCTCGACGACGTTTAGCTCAGCAACCGGCTTAGCTTCGACCGGGACAACTGCTTCTTCAGGGGAGGCCATTCAGAATCTTGTCCCAGACTAGGGTTTGCACCGATTGGGAATTAGAATCGATCAGGAAACGGATATATCTGTGGAAATGAAAGAATCCCTTCTTTGTTAACTGTGTTCCATGGTAGAAAATTTTGAGGCATTAAATAGTAAGGTTTCGGTGGCTAATATCCAGAAGACGAAAGCCAATTGGTTAGTAGAGATTGACGCGGATTCACGCCTTCGAAAATTTTTAAATTTGGACCGTGGGATTGAATTTAATCTACGGTGGCGAATGTTGATGAGAAGGACTGGGATTGGGATGTAGAGCAAAGGATGTTGTTTAGGGGGATGAGGGTGTGTTTTTGGGCTTCATTGATCTGTAAATAAATAGAGCTAGGGTTGACAGATTGAGGTGTGGTTTTTTGTTACTTCAAGAGAATTTCTTAAGCTTTCTAACGAATTTTTGGTTAGATGTTATAGGTTAGCGGTTCGTTAGATATCACGTCCGGAAGCTGCAGTGGTCGATGCAACGTTTTTCACAGAGCATGTCTTGGTTTTCCAACGCTATTCGAAAATGTACAAATTTTTATGCCGATTTCAACGTCACATCGGATACTAAACTAATGTAGGAGCGCATAGCATCAAGAATCGCAGAAAATCGTCGAGATTTGATCTGAAAATTATGGAATTAAAATGCGTCAAAGATGACCACTTTCAAAATATTGTGTTGGATGGTGATTTATTTCATGTAAGTTACATTCAACCGGAAATTTAGTTTGGTATTACGATAATCTCACGGTGGATTGTTGTATATCCATCATTTTATTTCTTACCATATACAATTATCGGTACGGTGAATCAAATACTTTATAACATTTCCATTTGTGGTACAATAATGTGTTTGTACGTGATTTGTGTGTAGTTCACACAACATGCTGAATCATTAAACAAATCATAAATCATTAATCTCATTACGATTTCTTTTTAAAAAAATAGAATCTTGTCCATAATATATTTGTATACTATCACTCCAAAATTTATTTAACGTATAACTTGAATCCCATAATACAAAGTATAATCACTTTCATTAATATGAAAATTGATTTACACATAATAACGTGTATATATCCAAAGATTGTGACATTGATGGACATACAATTTATATTGGAATGTATGTATTGGAATATTAAGTTGAAGTTGCCATCTAAACATATATATATTGAGCTCAAATCTCAGTAGTTACTATATACTTATTTGAATACACTATGGGGTCGTGTGTGGCATCCATATTCTTATTTATCATGATCTTCTTTGTAGTGAAAGTCGGTTTTCGCATATTATATCGAGTAAGATAATCTTGTTGTGATCATTTTCTTGTACTTTTAGACATCGTTTGATTCATAAATAAGAAAATGCAATCTGTACAATATAGTTATAATAAATCAATATATATGGATAACATATTGATTTATAACTCTAATTTTTTTGTAGAATTTAAGTATGAATTTGGATAAAACAAAAATATATAATTACTTAACGCATCTTCTTTCATACCAAAATGATGTTTTATCCTGTAATTGACATTGTCCAGACGAAACCTAGTACTATATGACAAAATGTGTTACACATCCATTAATTGACAGACTCTGCTTATATCCTATTGTTCTGCTTTACAAAACAAACTCAACGTGCTTGCTTAAAAAACTAATAATTATGACGTGCTCAATTTTAAGAAACATTATTTCATTTGGAAATAAATAAATAAATATATATAAAGGAACCATAGGCGCTTATTTTTCAACATATCAATAGATACACATTGATAAATATTAATATAATTGTATAATAGAGTCCACATATTCTCATAATTATATGATATTACTTATTTTGAGCTTAAACTCTCATGGATTTGTTTTAAAATTTACTCAAAATATCTCGTATCAATATAGATATATTTTTATCACTCGAGAACGAAAAACTTTGACATCACTTCATCAGAAATAATGTGCTGAAAAAAGACATCAAGCTAGAATATGTCTACCGATCAACAGGCTGCCGATATTTTCATCTAATCATTATCGGAGGCTAAGTTTTTTTCATTTCCGTAACATACTATGACTTATTGATTTATCTGATTATATGCATATGTTTAAGGGGGAACTGTATCTCTATATTAGTTTTTTTTACCACATCGGTAAGACAGTTGCTCTACCAAAAATATACCTCCTCTAATTCTATTATGTCCATATTCGGTAGATTTTATCCTATAATATGGTCATCTTTTCTCGTTTTTAATAAAAGACCTTTCAAGGGCAACCAATGTGTGAGGACTCGTTATTCTAATAATGATTTATTAACATGCAATCATGATTAATTAGTAAAAAACACAAAAGTGAGTTAAAAATTTGTGTCTAACACAATAAAAATTTCGATATAACCTTTTCGTAAATAGTACATAGCAGAAAATCAAATACGCAAAATAAACAACATATGTGCTCAATAGCCACAACATAAATAAGTGTCGGTCAGACATAATCATGACATATACAAACCAAAAATATCATAGAGCCGACAATGTTCAATAATAATATAATACAATCATCCAAATATATACATATAGTATTTGGGATATGACAATACTACGCAATACCTAAATACAATTGAGCTCCGTGGCGCCCCAAACCTCACCACGTAATCATACAACATGTGACGTCATATGCATAAAAATTTTCTTTTCAATGACGTAATAATATAATGCATATACGACAAAATAGTGCAATCACCACACTATCTACGTCAGTATAACAGAAACAGTATAATAAATACACACATACAACTCAAATAAGACAATAAACTATACTGTCTCTATCTACTATAAACTACAGGACTGTTTGACTAGACACACCTAGTCCTTCACCACTATCATGTCTCACAGCAGAGTCCTGTAACCTGTCCAACAGAAACAACCCCCAAAGGGTGAGCATACACAACAATCATGAGGAAATACTCCCTTTGATGTCTCTGGATAATCAAACCACCAACGATATCAACGTCATCACTCCCATACTAGTGCAACAACAACATCGACGATACGTCACACCCCAACACCGGCGACAGCAATATCGTCGAACGAATAACATCAACGATACGTCGCACCCCTACTCCTGCGACAGCAACATCGTTGAACGAATAGCATCGACGATACGTCGCACCCCAACACCGGCGACAGCAATATCGTCGAACGAACAACATCAACGTCACGTCTCCCAACAAACGACAGCCAACAATATCGACGATAATAAACAACAACAGATATAATATCAGATCACCCAATATCAATG
This sequence comes from Primulina huaijiensis, assembly GCF_012295235.1. NCBI lineage: Eukaryota > Viridiplantae > Streptophyta > Magnoliopsida > Lamiales > Gesneriaceae > Primulina > Primulina huaijiensis. Next base: position 6,844,479 of record NC_133308.1, on the reverse strand, counting down.
ATTTATCATCGTTCAACGCAATAGTATTCATCAATATTAAACAATAACAACATATGCTCGTACGTCAACACGTACCTGATAATTGAGTATATATAAAATCTGGCTATTTCTTTGATCCCGAGGCTTGTGTTGTATCTAAATAATTCAACAACAATTATTAGATCATTGTCACCGTATCAACACAATCATAACAACCTCAATATATCACATCAAATAGCCCAACAACAATTAATTCAAAAAAATATAAAATTCAATTAAAAATTCTTATCGTTCATCAATTTAATATTGTAGTGTATTTAATTCACAATACTACCATCAAATACACCCTAATAAATTAACTTCAAATAATAGGCTATTTTACAACAGCCGTCGAATTACAAAAACGTTATATCAACGTGTAGCCTATACTTCATAGACTCCGAATATATAATCAGAATCAATAACAACTGACAAACAACTCTGCAATCTCAATTCAACGATTACAAATCCCTAATTATAATAAATTAGGAATAATTCAAAATAACACCACTATAATCTTCTCTACTTCGTTAAACTATACATTATTCAACAATTTTCAATTTCTGTATGATTTAACAATTAATCAGATTTATTCCAGAAATCGACGAATTTCAAACATCCCCAAAACTATAAAATTTATACCTCAAATTGAAGACCTCGTATCAACGATTCCANTGTATTATATTATAATATAATATATAATATTGAACTTTTTCAACGCCGATATATCAATTTGGACCAGTCAAACGATCAAATTTTCCAAAACTCAAAACATGAAACTTCTATATCTTTCAGTGTTCTACGTTATATCCAAATTTCAAATCATTTAGATTTCATATGACCAACATATGTCATATTTCATTATTTAAAAATCGTTAATTATTTAGTAATATCATATTACTAAATCAACAACTTGTGATATTCACTTCAGTCATTACAAGCTCACTCTCAATGAGCTCTGGTATTTCCAGATGATTCATCTCGAATACCTGAGGTAGAGCGACTTGCACCACCTGTCATGTCCACACACGAAAGACACAATAGCCCCCTCTCGTGGGTCAGAAACCCCAGTACGAGACATCAAGAAACCACAATATATGACATAGAAATGCAATGATGTCATGTATAAATGCAATGCATGAATATGTGCAAGATATCAAGATGTCAAGATTCAAATGATCGGTATTAACAATCACACATAATATGATCGAGCTGGTCCACAACTCAGCGGACCGTGCTTGGGATATGGCCTAACCTCGAAGCGAGCAACTACCTAAGCAGGACCGAATCAAGGTAGCCAAACATCTCCATGACACAATATCATATCATTTATATAACTGATCTCAACCGAAAAATTATTGGATCTCAATAATTAATAAGCTCAATATGATATATTCAGTGATATTGATGTGTCTAAATAAAATAAAAATATATGTGGACAAAAGAAATATGTTATTTTATTTTGCACATCAATTATCAACTGATAATATGCATGTCAGCTTATAATATCACATAAATCAACAAATAGCAAATAAATCATACATATGATCATTAGATGCCTTTATCAGACATCTTGAAAATAACTGATCTCTAAGTCCTTCAAACAATTTTACAAATAATTTAAATCCTCAAGAAAATTTTGGAAATGTCAACTCAGACAAATCACCTTAATATTAATTTAAATGGTCTTATTATCGTATAAAAATTCAAAAACCATTTAAATTAATTAAAATTTCAATTTCAACTATTTAGGAAGCTTAAATTCCTAAAATTCCAATATTCGATTAAAATACCTAAAATAAATTATTTATATTTTAATTTGTCGTAAATATTCTATATAGCTTTAAATGATGCTAAACTAATATTCAATCGATTAATTTTTTAAATCCACAAACTTTAAATTTTATCTCAAAAATTCATAATTTTAAAATTAAATATTTTATTATCTCGAATTATTGCGATAAATTTTAATAATTGTCAAACGATCATAATTTTCACAAATGATCAGATTATTAACTCAATTATAAATTTTAAGTTCGCTTGATTATATCTCTAACTCACACAATTCCGGAACTTACAACAATAACCCAATAATTTATCGATATTAATACAATATTTAACTCAAAATCGAATTAATTATGAAAGAGTAAATTATACCCTCGGGCAGCTTTGAAACTTTCCAAAACAAGGCTACAAAACGAGCCTAAATAATAAGCTCGTCGGCAATAGACCGCAAACCAGTCGAAAAAGACGACCGGAATTGCACAGAAAACAGGGCCGATTGAGTCGTGAGCTTTCTACAAAATTTTGATATAAAAACAAAGCTTATGATATAGGGAACAAAAGCTCTCAATTAATTTTGAGTTTTGAGCAGCAGAAGGCAGCGATTTCGGGCGACGAAGTTGCGGCAGTTTTGACAAGGTATCTATAAAAAGGTGAAAAAAATTGATACCAATGGATAGCTCTAGTCGATATCTTTCCAACTGTATATTTACTTAAATTTTCCGACAATCGACGACAAAGATACGGACTGTCAAAGTTTCGAAAATGATTGATGAACTGTGAAGAAGGTTACGAGAAAGTTTAGATGTATGAGGGGAGAGAGAAAATGAAGTGAATTGATAAAGATGATTGTTGGAACATTTTATGTTCGCAATCTTGATTTTGATTTTAACAAAACTTGTTATTGTATTTTTAATATATTTACTCATGTGTGAAGTGAAAAACACAAAAAGGAAACTGAAACTGAATTTCTGACGAGCTTTGGTGTTTTGATGATATCTCTAAGCTAGATAAATCAAATAACAATCCGCCAACTTGAATGATTAGAAAACTTAATTTGGAATAAGTAGTAATTCACGTCAGTTGGGAAAAATCGGAAGTTATCAAGGTCTAATTGATCGCTGAATTAACAAAATGATTGTAGGAAAACAACAATCAGTTGGGTATGAGCAGTTGCGGTATTTTTATCATATCTCTCAGCTCAATTATTAAAATGAAGCGATTCAGTATGCGTTGAAAATATAGAACGATGATCTACAAATCATCTTCAGAAGTCAAAGTCTGAATCAAAGCTTAAGATGTTGATAAATAACAATGAACCTACTGATTTTGCATAAACCAAAATCAGTAAGGTTGATTTCAGCACACCAGTTGAACTGCTGACCAGTTGAGCCACTGACCAGTTGAACTACTGACTAGTTGAGCTATTGAACCAGTTAAGCTGCTGACCGGTTGAGCATTTGATCAGTTTAGGCATTGGAAAATGTTCAGCAAGACGAATTTGACCGTTGAAATTTCAGAAACAGTACAGAAACTTTACAAACGGTCATATTTTTGTATCTAATGTATATATCATTGTTGGGGCACATAAATACAACATCTTGAAGATCAAACAAGAGCTTTGAAAGGGATTCAAAGCATGGGCAGTTAGCTTGAATAAATCAGGAAATAGAGGGCACAAGCCCTCGTGTGAGGATACATTTGAGATGTACACTGTAAATGATAAATTTCTCACACACAATCACTTACACATATACAAGAGAGTTGAACTTTAAAGATTAGTTGAGTGAGTCTCTACACAAAGACATTAAAGATTGTGTTCATAGTCTTGGCACAAAGACGTTAAACAAGTGTTGGCTGAGAGGTGCTGCCTTCAGTCTAATTAAGTGCTAGGAGTTCAGTTAGGCAGTAGTGTAAGTCCTAAGCTGAGTGAGTTTGTACAAATGGTGTATAAATCAAAATCTTCTAGTGAATCCTTCCCAAAGGGAAGAAGAGGTGACATAGGAGCATTTGAAGTCTCCGAACATTCATAAACAAATTTGTGTCTATTTATTTATTGCATTTACTTATCATATCCATTGTTTTAAAGATGCATTGTTGAAGCATTTTATGTGTTCTTCAAATACCAAAATATTACATACCAAATGTTAGATAAAATGCTTCAATCAAAATATTTTCGCTCATTCAACTTGAATATATTTTAAATGTTTTATAAAATATTTAATCGATTTCTACGAAAGATTATTTCGAGTGTCTTTCACTTGATTTGAAAGTCAAAGTCGATTTAATTCATCAGTGTTCAATATTTCAAGAATCGAGCTATTGTAGCTCAAAGATAATCCCCCTAATCGATCATGTCAATGATGGTGCTCTATTTTTCATTATTTGGGTTCAAACTTGACCTAGCTCTTTTTATTTCTAATTCATTGTTTTATAAAATCCAAATATTCATTTTAATAACGTCTATAAACTAATAATTTATAATACATATTTTACACAAATAATTTAATTATTTGATTTAATTATTTAAATTTCTCTTTTTAAAACAATCAATCTTAATTCTTGCCAAATAAAAGGGTAATTAGCATCGAGTCATTACATTTCACCCCCTCTAACAAAAGATTTTGTCCTTGAAATCGAAATACACCACACAACTGACATACAAAATAGTCAAAATATCTACGGAAAGTCAGAGTACATGGAATAATTTACTCAAACAAATGAGATAATTCTTGATGTATTTTAGCGTTGAGCTCCCATGTAGTCTCTTCAGTTCCATGTATACTTCATTTTATCAAAACAAGTCAAATCTTCTTATTTCAAAGTTGCTCATCCTTTCCATCAAGAATTTGTATATGATACTCAACATAGCTAAGAGAACTGTCAAACTCCACATCGTCGGGTCTCAGAACATTAGTGGATCTGGCTCATTCCTCCGCAAAATATATACATGAAACACATCATATATAGTAGACATACTCTACGGAAACTACGATCTATAAGCTAATAAGCCGATCTTCTCAACAATAGTATACGATTCAATGTAATGTGGATCCAACTTCCCTTTTCACCAAAATCGCATCATGCCATGGAACGGTGGCACTTTCAAGAAAACTTGATCGCCAACCTGAAATTCCAAAGGCCTATATCTTTTCCTAAATCAAATTAATCTTTTCATTCATTTCTTCAACAAACTAAAGTTGTAACATTGGTTTTTCTCCGATCACATTCCAACATACGGGATCGACACCTTTTACCATACAAAGCTTCGAATGGTGTCATCCCAATAGTTGTTTGAAAATTGTTGTTGTAGGAGAACTCAACAAATGGTAAAGATTCTTGCTAGTTTCCACCAAAATCCATGATCACTAATTGTAACATATCTTCCAAATTTTGTATATTTTTCTCTGTTTGTTCATTGCCAACTTAGCACAAAAAGTATTCTAAAGATTACTTCAAAACTTGGAAGCAAATTTAAGATCTCGATCAGATACAATATGCAATGGAACTCCATGCAACCGAACAGCATTATCCACACATAATCGTGCCATTTTATTATAAGTACGATCGTATGAGATAAAGTGTCTGATTTGGACATTATGTCGACTATCACCCAAATAGCATTACAACCTCTGTTAAGTTTGGCCTGGACAAGTGAGTCACAAAGTCCATTGCAATATGTTCTCAGTTCCATTGTGGTATTTCTAAATTCTTTAACATACCCCCAAGTTTCATCCCCCCGGCTTTAACCTACTGGCATGTCAAACATCTTGCTACAAATTCAAAAATATCTCTCTTCATCGCATCCCACTAGAAATATGGCTTCAATATGTTGTACATTCTATGACTACCAGGATGAACACTATAACGGCTGCAATCTGCCTCTTGAAGCAATTCTTCTCTCAATCATGTGGCTTTTGGTACCACTAACATGTTATTCTTTCATAAACAACCATACAACGAGATATTGTATTTATCTGGGTTACCAAACAAAACCAAGTCTTTTGATTTTTGAACCTGTGGTTCAGTCTTTTGAGCTTTCTTGATATTCAAACTAATTTTTGACTCAAATTGTGAAGCAGAAACAATAAAATCATTGTATTTTGACTGAAAAGTCAATCTAGAAGTACATAATTCATTATAATTTTGCAAGACATGGATAGATGCTATCATAACATCTTGATACTTTCGGCCTAACTCATCTGAAACTTGATTCATTCTTCTTGGCTGAATCTAACCATCGTCTATGTCTCGTATTCAGTTGTGATTGAGCAAACAGAAATGTCAAACTCTTATGATCTGAGTGAATAATAAAATGCGCACCATATAAATAATGTTGGCAAACTATTAAAGCAAAAACAATGCCTAATAGTTCAAGATTATGAACATGATATCGGATTCATGTGTTTTTAATTGCCTTGAAGCATAGGAAATAACTTTTCCATGCTGCATTAAAACACATCTCATACCTTTTAATGATGCATCAGTATAAACCACAAATCTACTTGATCCAGATGGCAATGCCAACACTGGTGTTTTTGTCAACTTCTCTTTCAATTTAAGAAAAATCTTTTTGCATTCATTTGACCAAATAAATCTTGTATCTTTCTTGGTTAGTTGGGTAATAGGTTGGGCAATCTGTGAAAATACTTCAATGAATCATCTGTAATACCCGACCAATCCCATAAAACTTTGAATATCCGGTACATTGGTTGGTCTGGCCCAATTCATGACTATTTCAACTTTACCTAGATCTACATATATTCCTTGGGCTGATATCACCTACAGATATTCCTTTGGCTGATATCACGTGACCCAAAAATATCACGTTATCCATCCAGAATTCACATTTCGACAATTTAGCATACAATTGAGAATCTCCAAGTGTTTGAAGAACCAATCGTAAATGATCCTTATGTTCCTGCTTTGGTTTCGATTACACCTGTATATCATCAATAAAGACAATCACAAACTTATCCAAAAAAATTATGAACACTTTATTCATCATATCCATAAACACTATTGGTGCATTTTTTAAACCAAACGACATTACTAGAAATTCATAATACTCATATCTAGTTCTAAAAGTTGCCTTAGGAACATCTTTTCTATAATCCGATGTTGATGGTATGCTTATCGAAGATTAATATTTGAATAAATCGAATTTCCTTGAATCTGATAAAAAAAGTCATCAATTCTAAGCAAAGGTTGTTTATTTTTTAGCTGTTTATAATCAATGCACATTCTCATGGAACCATATTTTTTCTTTTCAAACAATACATGTGCTCCCCAGGATGACACATTAGGGCTTGTATAACCCTTTTGAATATGTCTTGTAACTACTTTTTCAATTCTTCCAATTCTGTAGGAGCCATTCTGTACGGTGCTGTAGAGATCGGCATAGTATACATCATCAATTCAATGATGAAATCGATTTCTCGCTATGGTGGAAAGCCTGGTATCTACTCAGGAAATACATTAGAGAATTCCCTCGCTGAGACTAACGGTATCTTCGCCTGTGATCCTCGACCATAAAAATTCCATTTGTTACCATAGTATGACATAAATAGTACTACACCATGAAAACGATCTACAGTGTCTCGATAACTTGACAGTGTGCACATACCAATTATACAATAAAAAGCAATCATCGACAATACAATCCAATTTGTGATCAAAATTCTATCATCGAAATGCAACACACAATCTAACATCATTTGCCCAAATGGAATAAATCGACCAGCTGGCGTAGACACATATACAATTTCATGAAATGATGTAGTTCAAAGTTCATATTCATTAACATTATTTGATGCAATTAATGAATGAGATGTTCCCGTATCAAATAAATTTGTGCAGTATGATCGTAAATAATTTGACAAGTACCTGCGATCACCCCGTCAACAGCCTCTCTAGCCTGGTCCTTAGTCAAAGCTTATACTCGAACATGTTGGTGACCTTGAAAAGACTGTGGCATATTACCCATGACCTAAGTGTAACTAGACTGCTGGTATGACGGTACAGGAGCAAAGGGTCACTGAGATGAGCCACATGAAAAACTACCTCTGGCATAAGTAAACTATTGTGATTGTATCTGTCCTTGCTCATGGCTCAGACAAGCTCTGGCATAATGCATTGGATGACCACAATTGTGACATGATCCTTGTACTCCACTACACTGTGCAGTAGGATGTCTGCCACCACATCGATCACAGAAAATCATGGGGTACTGCACACCTGTCACACTCTGTGAACCGCTAGAACTAGATGAGCTGGAATGATTTTCTTTTTAAATTGTTTTCCTTTCCCTTTATTTCTTCTATTTGTCATCAAACATGTCCGGCATTTTGGCGGGCCTCTAAATGGCCAACCTAGCCCAACCCACCTTGGGCCGTGGGTTAGACGGGTCGACCCACTTATTTTTTTAAGAAAAAAATGCTTAACATTATCATAATAAACATAGAAAAAAAATATATTTAAGTCAAATAGTTTCATAAAATACTTAAAAACATTTAAATAAAAAATTAAGAAAGCATACAACATAATCCATAAAAAGTAAAGTGCTTAAATCAAACATGAAGAAATTAAACAAATACTATAAAGTCAATTCTCATTAAATTCCATTCAATCTTGATCTTCTACAATAGCTCCCTCCACTATGTCTATTATATATATAATCATCATTGGACATTAGGTGTCTAAAAGTCACAGTAATTATTTGATTGGATGTGTCTGCAGATGTGCTATTAGTATTATCTTTTATTCGAAAGCTTTAAACTTTCACATTAAGCGTGGAGATTCAAGAAAGCAAGTCTCAAAAAAATGAATCACTAATCAACCTCCAAATAAAAGAACCACAAAATGCGGGTTTATACAATGCAAACGGAAATACAGGAGGGCGATGTAAACTATAAGTTCATCGATCCTTATGTGAAAGATGCATTAAAAAAACCATTAACTATTTGATTGACTAGATTAATTCGATTTAAACATTACAGAAAATGGAGGAGAGCATAACATCTTCAAAAAGAAGAAGAAGCACAGATATTCAGATTTTACCAGAGTGAGTGATGGAGGCGAGGCGCAGGAGAAAAATAAGGAAGAAATAAGATAAGAGATTGATAGAGGTACAAGAGGCTTATTCCAATTTTTATCAACTCAACCCGTTCAATTTTTATAGCGGGGCGGGCTGGCCCGACGGGCCTGACCCGATTTGACAAGTCTAGTTGTCATTATACAAAATTTAATATTAAATTCCCAAAATATTCATTAACCTCAATATAATCCAAAGAACCGAAATAAAACCCAGATGCATAATTTATATGTCATATCCTTAAGATACTAACATATAATTCATGACAAGAAAGAACAAATAATTTCAAATAATCAAACACAAGCGCACAAATTTCTGGTGCCTAAATTCAAGTGTACTAACTCTAGTACGAACGTATTCCAATCTATGCTATGATACCAACTATGAGGACTCATTATCCTAATCAGGATTTATTAACATGTAATATAATTAATCAATAAAAAGCGCAAAAGTGAGTTAAAAATTTACGTTTGAACCTATAAAAATTTCGACATGATCTTTCCATAAATAAGACATAGCAGAAAATCAAGTACTCAAAATAAAAATCATATGCCCTCAATAACCACAACAATATAAATTAGTGTCGGTCGGACACAAACATAACATATACAAACAAAAAATATCATAAAGCCGACAAGGCTCGATAATAACATAATACAATCTTCCAAATATATACATATAGTAACTGGAATATGATAACACTACGCAGTACCTAAATACAATTTAGCCCACTCTTAAGGAGCTCTGGTATTTCCCGATGCTTCCTCTCCAGCACCTGAGGTTGAACCACTTGTACCACCTTTCATGTCCGCAAGCAAAAGACACGATAGTCCCCTCTCGGGGGTCAGAAATCCAAGTACGAGACATCAAGAAACCACAATATATGACATAAAAATGCATTGATGTCATGAATGAATAGGTGCAAGATATGAGGATGTCAAGAGTTAAATGATCATTATCAACAATCATACATAATAATGATCGAGCTGCTCCATGACTCTGCGGACCGTGCTTGGGATATGGCCCAGCCTCGAAGTCCGCAACTACCTAAGTCGTACCGAATCAAGGTAGCCAAACATCTCCATGACACAATATCATATCATATATATAATGGATTTCAACTGAAATATAACTGGATCTCAATAACGTATAGACTCAATATGATATATTCAGCGGTATTGATATGTTTAACTCAAATTAAAATGTGTATGAACTAAAGAAATATTTTATTTTATTTTGCTTATCAATTACTTACTGATAATATGCGCGTCCACATATAATATCACATAAATAAACAAATAACAAATAAATCATACATATGATCATCATATGCCTCTGTCAGACATTGTGAAAATAACTGATCTCTATGTATCTCAACCGATTTACCGATAACTAAAATCTTCAAGAAAATCCTGGAAATTTCAACTCAAACAAATAATACCTGATTATTAATTTAAATGATCTTATTTTCATAAAAAAATTTCACAACCATTAAAATTCACTAAAAGTTAAATTTCAACTATTTAGGAAGTTTAAATTCCTAAAATTCTAACATTCAATTAAAATAACTAAACTAACTTATGTCTATTTTAATTTGTCGTAAATATTCTATTTAGCTTTAAATGATGCTAAACTAATATTCAAGCGTAAATTCTTAAAATTTGAATTTTAGCTAAAAAATTCAAAATATTCAAATTCAATTATTTTATTAGCTCGAATTATTGCGATAAATTCCAATAATTATCAAACGATCATAAATTTCTCAAATTATCGGATTATTAATTTAACGATAAATTTAAAGTTCGTCGAATTATAGCTCTAACTCACACGGTTCCGAAACCTACAACAATAGCCCAATAATTTATCAATATTAATACAATATTTGGATCAAAATCGAATTAATTCTGAAAGAGTAAATTCTACCCTCGAACCAAGGCTGAAAATCGAGCCTGAATATTTAGCTTGTCGGCAACAGGCGGCGAACTCACCGGAGAAGACGACCGTAATTGCACAGAAAACAGGGCCGATGGAGTCGCGAGCTTTTCTGCAAAATTTTGATATCAAAACAAAGCTTACGTCATAAGGAACAAAACTCGTTAATCAATTTTGAGTTTCGAGCAGCGGAAGGGGCGATTTTGGGTGACGAAATTGCGTCGATTTTGACATGGTCGCTGATGCGATCCGAGTGAAATGGACGAGCTGGGTAAGGAGCTCCAACAGATCTGCTATCAAGATAATGAAGGAAATAAGAGCAAGAGAGAGTATATCTGTGATGAAGATATATCTCTGTAATATGGCTCCAGCTGTAACCTGCACACAAGGAGATGAACTCGTGAATGGGCGCCGGAGGGGAGTCCGGCGTGGCCACTCCGATGCTTAAGTCAGTGAATGACTCAACAAAAGACCAATGTAACCAAGTGATAGTTGTGATATTGGTGTAAGAGTGTAGGCAATAAAATGAATGAATCCCCAATGCAAAGAGATAACCTGGTATTTATAGTAGGGAATGTATTGATGACCTCGATCTGCGTGCTACCTACTAATTATAGTAGGGTGGCTACATTCTGACATGTCAAATCATACACTAGTCACATCCCGCCTGTCTGACTTTGTCAACCACTTGGATTATTGTCAGAGATAGGACGGTCGCCCACATCCTATCCTGCTAGTGTACTCGAGTGCGGTGCTCATATCGAGGTGGCCCGGTTAGAATGCCTACCGGGAACTTATATAAGAGTCCGGGTGTCGGGGCCTCGTGTCTCTCGGGCTCGAAATGGTCGAGGTATGGAGCCCCGAGCCAGGGTACGGTTCCCTGGACTTAATAGATAACCAGGGTGCGGAGCTCTGGCCTTCATGAATGGTCGAGGTGCGGAGCCCTGAGCCAGGTTTGAGAACCCTGGGCTTATAGATAACCAAGGTGCGGAGCCTTGGGCCGGGGAACATGTCCCGGGACTTGGGAATGGTCGAGGTGCGGAGCCCCGAGCCAGGTTTGAGAACCCTGGGCTTATAGATAACCAAGGTGCGGAGCCTTGGGCCGGGGAACATGTCCCGGGACTTGGGAATGGTCGAGGTGCGGAGCCCCGAGCCAGGTTTGAGAACCCTGGGCTTTTTATTGATCGAGGTGTGGTTCCCCGAGCCAGGGTATAGTGTCCTGGATCTTAGACAATATGTCGGGGCCTGATACCTCCCGGACTTTAAATAATGTGCCGGGGCCTTATATCTCCCGGACTTTGAATATACGGTGCCGGGGCCTCAAATCTCCTGGGCTTAAGATAATGTGCCGGGGCCTCGTGCCTCCCGGACTTTAAAAGATTTTTGCTTCTCCTGCTATATTAGTTTTATTAAAAACCAAATCACTAACCTGAAAATACTGAATCTGAATTCATTTCCGATAGAGTGAAACTTCTCTGGTTGAGCTAAATTAGGTGACTAATATAACTGTATGCTACTGAGTTCATAGCAAATGCTCTTCATGCCAATCCGGGATAGCTGCTGAGCTTTGAGCCCATATGAAATCTACATATAAGATCTGAGTGCCGAGCTGGTCGGACTTGTATGCTTGCCAAGCAGAGTTGGGCTTATTTTTGAATGGAAACCATATCTACGTCTTGAGCTCAAATTCCCACAGACGGCGCCAATGATGCGATCCGGGTGAAATGGACGAGCTGGGTAAGGAGCTCCAACGGATCTGCTATCAAGATAATGAAAGAAATAAGAGCAAGGGAGAGTATATCTGTGATGAAGATATATCTCTGTAATATGGCTCCAGCTGTAACCTGCACACAAGGAGATGAACTCGTGAATGGGCGCCGGAGGGGAGTCCGGCGTGGCCACTCCGATGCTTAAGTCAGTGAATGACTCAACAAAAGACCAATGTAACCAAGTGATGGTTGTGATATTGGTGTAAGAGTGTAGGCAATAAAATGAATGAATCCCCAATGCAAAGAGATAACCTGGTATTTATAGTAGGGAATGTATTGATGACCTCGATCTGCGTGCTACCTACTAATTATAGTAGGACGGCTACATTCTGACATGTCAAATCATACACTAGTCACATCCCGCCTGTCTGACTTTGTCAACCACTTGGATTATTGTCAGAGATAGGATGGTCGCCCACATCCTATTCTGCTAGTGTACTCGAGTGCGGTGCTCATATCGAGGTGGCCCGGTTAGAATGCCTACCGGGAACTTATATAAGAGTCCGGGCGTCTGGTTGCCCGGGGAGTAGAGCCCGGGCTTGCACCTGCCGAGCTTCAGAAGAATCCACCCTGCAGATTGACCCTGATTTGGGAATCCATCTGATATCCCGGGTCATCCATGACCCGGGCTCTTACAGGGGTATCATCAGTCGCGATAAACGTGGGAAAAATCGGTACCAATGGATAGCTCTAGTCGATAGCTTTCCAACCGTATATTTACTTAAATTTTTCGACAATTGACGATAAATATACGTGCTGTCAAAGTTTCGAAAATGATTGATGAATTGTGAAGAAAGTTACGGGAAAATTCAGACGGATGACGGGAGAGAGAAAATATTATTTGGGTTAAAACTTGATACGATTCATTTTATTTCTAACTCTCGTATATTATAAAATAAAAAAAAATATTTTAATATCGTTTATAAACCGATATTTTCTAATATATATTTTAAACGTATAATTTAATTATTTGACTTAATTATTTTAAAATTTTCATTTTAAAACAATTAATCTTAATTTTTATCAAATAAAAAGGGTAATTAGCATCGAGTAATTGCACAATGAGTTCATTTGTTTTTAAATTTAAATATCTTTCAAATCAATTATTTTCGGACAATTATTTTGAAATAACTCACAAACATGTTGACACATGTCTCCATGTAGTCCTTTATGGCTGGACCTATGTTTTTTCACAGCCTTTTCAGTAGAACATCAGTTGGAAATGCAAGCTCTTATTGACACGATGGAAGAGGAACTCCAGAAGCAGTCGGTATGTCACATTGGTTCCATACAATGCTCCAGACCCATCTGACGATCCTTCTTCATCAATTTCAGCAGCCAAAGCGAGCCCAACTTCAGGATATCAAGCAAAGGATGCTAGATGATCAGGGCAGTCCCAGCTCAAATTCAAGTATGATCAGTCTATGCCGGTTCTATGTCTATGGCCATTCAGTCTCTTTAATATTCCCTTTCGGATACAGTTCAAGAGCTTAATTCCAAGTTGGACAGAGTTAAAGTGCTTGATGAGAATATAGACACCCTCCAAGTTTCTCTTACATCACAATTCTCCAAACTCTTCCAATCTCCAGGATGTTGAAATGAATATGTACCAGAACCCAGAGATATTCATCCTCAACCTTCTCTTCCCCAATATTTCTGATTTTATTGTCTATCTGAATTACTGAATCGTGTTTCTGAATTTATTTACCTGCCCGACATTGTTGACTTTTGTTGAAATCGTTGATGAGTTTTGGCATCACTGAAAAAGTGGAACTTGTTAAAACATTTTAAGTTTTGGTGATGTGTTGTAGTCAAATAATTTCAGTAGACACTCATATTAGCAGACAAAAAGAAAGTCTAAGTTTCTTTGCCGAAAAAAGAATTCAGAGTAAGCAAAGACTACGTATTTGGAATTTCAGATGAACTCTGATTTTCTCCTTAAATGGTCGAAACCAATCATAAAAAAATCTTGAAGTTCAGATAATATTTGGAGAATAAAGGCATGTTAAATACACACCAGACATTTAATACGACATACTATTTTTGAAAAAACAAAATACACATGATACCGAGTACTTTTTTTGGATAAGGACCTTGTTCAATCTAATCATAGCCATTCAAATTTGAATATTTCATATAATCTATATAAGGACGTTTCAATACTCGAGATCAACGCTATGATCTGCGATCAATCTTATCTGACTCAAATGTTTAAAAGTTCCAGAAGCACTACTGAAATTGAAAAGCACACGTTGAAAGTATTATCAATTAATTTTAAGATTACTCTGTGCTGATTATTTACGCATTATCCATCTCTAGCTTTTTTATTCTAATAAGAAGTTATTTGTAACAATGAAAAGGAATCCTTCTACATAAATATCAGTTGTTTAGTAAAGTTGTATGCTAGGAGATTCGGCAAGCAAATGTGTAAGTCTCGTTGAAATGGTTTATAAAAAGTGTTATATCAATCAAAGTCTTCTAGTTATATCATCTGGAAACAAGAGAAATGGAGACACAGAAGGGATTCATCCTTCAAACTTCCAAGAACAAATCTATGAGCACTTTTATTTATGCATTTTACATTCTTGCTACTAATTTTGGTCTACCGAATTCTCTGAAGTGTTTAGATTCACCAAGTATGGTGAGACTATTTCCGCACTTCTATCAAAAAAAATTTCTTTCACATTCAGCAAATTGAGATTAGCTCATACTGTTTGGTGTACTTGATAAATGTGATATGAGACATAATTTTTTATTCATATCAAGTTTGTTTCATTCATTAGTCATCTCAATTTCAAAAACAAGCATGTGGTGACAAAATATGTGGTTTGTATTACACATATTTCTTCACTCATATAAAGAGCATATCATAAATATTGTATAAAAGAACTTTTAAAATAATTATGTAATTTAAAAACATATTAAACAATATATTATTCATCTTTATAAATCACTCATCTCTATTTTATCAGATTTATTGCTCATCTCATTCATAGCACCAAACAATATACTTAAGGGTTTTGATCAATTAGGGTGGACCATATAGTGTTGAAGCAAGGGTATTAAAAATATTTCTCAACCCGAATCCGAATGCGAACCAACCGTGTCTAGCCCCGAGACAGGGGTCAGTCGACACCGACGCTTTACAACCACACAATTGAAAACCGCATTTGCCCTTTTCTGTAATCTAACCCATTTTTTTTCTTCCTAATTGGATTATGAACATGTCGACTTTGATACCATTTAAATGTCACGTCCCGAGACGAGGGTTAGTCGACACCGACATTGTTTATAACCACATAATTGAAAACAACAAGCTTCGTAGTACAGTATAAACCAAACACTAGTTTATTACTCATAATCAATCATAAAATTGTCTTTACTATGTAGATTCTTAAAATGGTAAAAATATGCAAAATCATTTGTAATGAGAAATAAAATACTTAAATAAGCGAAAAATAAAATAAACTTCTTGATTCATCTTATTATCATCTCCAAAACTGGTCTTGTTCATTTTCCTCGATTTCTTCTTCCAACTTATCTGGGGATGGTAGAGTAAGAGGATAGTGATATGGTCGTCATTCAGTAAGTGGGGGCCGTTTGAACACATACATAACAAATACACATGATCTTCGAAATAACATATCATGCATAACATATATCGTATAACATATATCATTATCATAAACATAAGCATAGCTTGGCCTAGGCACTGAGATTCCTCTACTTTCCATGGTTTACTGATATCAGTCTTTAATTTTTACTCCTCTAAGGGGGTGAAGCCATATAATGATTACAATCCCACATGTAAGGGTTATAAACTTATCTCATATTGGGATTCCCACTCATATCTAATTGAATCCTCATAGTGCAAAAACATACAATAATCGTATCGAGGAAGGGTAGAAGTAGAATAACGGTGCTCGACCGAAACTTTCGAAAATGAAATAATTTATTCACGACATATTTTAAAACAAGCCCACTTACTTCATATCTGGATTCTAAAAACACGAAGGGCATTGCTTCTTGGCTAGCATTTTTGAATCATCCTTGGATCTAGACTGCATCAGAGCTTCGTTACTTGACAGAACTTGGAGTGCGAAATTCGAAAATTCAACAGCACTTGGAGAGAAACTTTTCGAAAATATGAAGTGTTTGAATGGTGTAAATTTTGAATGACCTAGGTGTGGTATTTATAGGGGTGAGGTGAAATCTTACATTAATTCGTTGATACTCCTTCCATAATTTCGAGATGCTCCTTCCATAGATATCAAGATGTTTCTTCCATAATTTCGATATGCTTCTTTGTTGAGAAAAATTGTCTTGTATGTAATATTTTCTTCCAAATAGATGGATATCTCAACCTTAATTTTCGAAATTAATCCATGTCTTGTACTGGATTTCGAATTTCATGTATTTATTGGCTTGGAATTTCAAATATCATTTTTATTTAATATTTTTGAATTTATTATTTTTACAACAATATCTTAACTCAAAAATAAATTCTTATATATGTATAAATTTAAATAAATAATTACATGCCCAAAAATTTGGGTTCTCACATCCATCCCTCCTTATTGGAAGTTTCATCCTTGAAACATAAGTCGGATTGACCTTCAAAAAAGTAGGGATATTGTTTGTGCATTTTCTCTTCAAACTCTCAAGTAGTTTCTTCTTCTATGTGGTTAGACCATTGCACCTTGACGTAGCAATAGTACGTAGTCTTAGTACTTGGTCCTTGATGTCCAAAATCCTACCCAGGTTACCTTTGATCATGAGCGGATCAATTTTCATAACATGGCTTGGGTTCGGGATGTATTTCCTTACTTTTCACTTGTGGAATACATTGTAGATTCTAGACATATCCGGTGGCAATGCTAGCCTATAAGCCAAAGTGCCCTCTCTCTAAAATTTCGAATGGTCATACGCACCAAGGTTTCATTTTTCCAGTTTTACTGAATCGAATCACTCTTTTCATCGGTGAGACCCTTATATAAGCTTTTTCAAAAGCTTTGAATTGCACTGGTCTCGTTTTAAGATTGAACTAACTCTTTTACCGGTCTCGTGTAGACTTGAGTCTACCTTTGATGATGACCACTTTTTCTATTGTCGCTTGGAATAGTTCAACCTCAGTTATGGTTGTATCATCTATTTCGTCCCAGCACAGTGGTAATCAACACTTCCGTCTGTATAGGGCTTCATATAGAGTCATTTTAATGCTGTTGTGATAACTGATATTGTTGGCAAACTCTATGTTCACTTCAATTACTACTGAAGTATATTGTGCATGCCCTGATCATATCCTCTATGGTTTGAATCGTTTTCTCTGTTTTACCATCAGTTTGAGGGTGATAAGCCGTATTAAGAGTAACTTTCGTTCTCATGACTTCTTGAAAGCTCTTCAAAAACAATGACAAAAATCTTTGATCTCTATCCGACAAGATGTTTGATGACACTCCATATAGCTGCACTTTGTTATCCATGTATAGAGTAGTCAACTTGTCAAGATTGTAATTCCATCGAACATGTAGAAAGTGCGCAGATTTTGTGAGTCTATCCACGATTATCCATATCATGTCGTGACTCCGTATTGAGTTTGGCAAAATATACTATGAAATCCATGGAAATATGTTCTCATTTCCATTCTGTGATTTCTAATGGTTGCAGTAATCCTTCCGATCGTTGATGATCGGCTTTCACTTGTCGGCATACTTGTCACTTGGATATAAACTTGGCGACATCCTTTTCATTCTACTTCACCAGAATTTTTTTTCAAGTCCTTATACATCTTTGTACTACCGGGATGAACCAGAATTTTGACTTATACGTCTCTTACACACAATCGTCATCTCATCCATAGAACTCCTGGGTCCATTTGAAAATTTGATGTCTTTCCATCCTTGATTGTTCTTTGAATTTCTCTTGTGTCATGTCTCAACTCTGATTTAACTTAACTGCTTCCCGAAGGCATGGTTGTGTAGAGAGTGATACAAGGGTTATCTTACCCATGTTTTTCTGACTTAAAGCATCGGCTACTTTATTTTCATTGCCGAGGTGGTAGCTTGAAAGGTCCAATATTAAGACGACGTAACTCGAATGCATGCAAATCTAGAAAATTTGAAAAAAGACTAAATAAAAAATTTTAATTGCTTAATTTATTATGTGACATGCATGATATTATGTTAAATAGGATTTTATTATCATTATGCATAAAACTGTATTTTTAAGGGTTATTCAAGTTGCGATCGAGAAACAGAGACCGGGGGCTGAAAAACGTAAAATATTTTTATTAAATAATTAATTTTAATTATTTAAAACATGAGTGATGATTTTTCATAATTTTTGAAAATAAGGAGTTTTGAGGTGATTTTATACGTCAGGACGTAAATTTTATCGGTGTTGGTTTTTCAACAAAAATACGAACTTTTTCGCAACCCGGCTATTAAATTTACAAAGTTATTTTAACAAAACTAGTTTAATTAAATCCTAATCAAGCATTAATGGGCCTAAATTATGCTTAATAGGCCTAAAGCCTTGTTAGTTGATTTTTATCATATTTAAAGTGTTAACCCCTACCCTAAACGATCAAAACTCACACCTACAATCTGAATAATCTCTCCCAAACCCTCCACCCCATATACACGATACACACACCACCTAAGTTGAGAGGAAAAATTGAAAGCCTCAAGGGTTGTCAAGCCAAGGCCCTCCTCGTCATCGTTCTTCATCGTCAACAGATAATCGTGAGTTTAAAATGCAAAGGCACGTCATACATATCATTTTCCCATCTATCACATCGTATTACGGTTTTAAATTACGTTTGTATGAAAAACATGTTGCCCTTATGATTGATTTCGAAATATTGCATGCATATATGTACAACTTATGATTTAAGGTTCCAAAACTTGTTTATTGTGTTCTATGAGGCTGCCATGGCTAGGCTTTGATCAAGGGATGTTTTTCACGATTTTAAGAGCCCTAAGAACACACACACGCCGTTCAATCCGAGGGACAAGCTGGTGCGAAGTTGCTGTCATGGGGTCTTGTTGGGTTCGGCTATAGGCTCCTCACTGAGGACTTGGCCACGGCAGGCTGAGAGCTCGGTGAAGACAAGGGTTGAGGGGCTGGAAGGCTAGGACCCGCGGTTGGCTACTGGGAAGAGTCCATGATCGCTAGGACTCTTCTCGAGCGGGTTGTTGTGGACCGCGATGGGGCAGCTGAATGGGGGGTCCATTCGAGGGTTATCTGGTTTATGCGTGGTCACAATGGGGTCCAGGGTGGTCCAGGGTGCGTGGGCTCGGTTGGCTAGGGTCCTAGCGAGTTAGCGTGAAGCCTAGGGGTTGTTGGTTCTCAGTCGCGGCACTTGCTTGTGCAGGATGCTTCGTCGTGGGCCAAGGCTGGGTCCTAAGGGTCAAGGAAGGTGTCTAGAGGGTCTGGTCGAGGTTGGCTCATGATGGCTCGAGCATGGCTCGAACAAAGATGGAGTAGGCTCGAGGGTGACTAGTTCATAGGTCCTAGGGTTTTTAAAAAAGATAAAATAAATCGAAACACACCTCACGGGGGTCGAGCCATGGTTCTCGAGGGCTAAAATAATAATAAAAGTCTAAGTTTTAAGTTTATGAATTTTATTCTAAAGTTTGGGATTTTTCGGGATTAAAACGTCTTTAAAACAGTTAATTAAAGTTTAAATAAAAAGTATAGTATTTAAGCTAAATAAAATTATGAAAATTTTAATTTAGGCTTAAATAATTATTTGGAACATGTTAGAGTCAATAAAATCACGAAAAAAGTCAAAACCGAGAAATTTTATGTCTAGGGGTAAAACGTTCGTTTTACATCTAAAAATTAGTAAACGTCATGGCAGTACTCTGAATGTTGTTTTGTATGTTATTACGATCATTTTAAATGTTTAAGGATTTTTATATGCTACAATGGTCATGTTAAAGGTTTATGGAATTTTATGATTTATTAATGGAAATTACTGTGAAGCGATAAATTTAAAAAGTTATGTTGCATGCTTGTTTTTAAAAGAAAAAAAAAGATATCAATTCATGATTTTTTTAAAGTGATGAAAATGTAAAACGTTGAACGAAGTGAAGTAATTGTGACTATTGATGATATGAGGATAAGAATGGAGATGTCGTGAGGAAAAAGGCCCCAGAGGGAGCCCATTTATGAGAAAATTCCGCAGAGGGAGCCCGACGACTGTATTTCCATTCGATGAGGATAGGCCAATGCTCAGTTGAAAAGAGATTGTCGCTGATGTCCCCGCCGCCCAGTACCGTGGTTACATGTAGAAATGTTTATGATAATGATAAAAGATACATGTTCTGAATGAGGAAAAAAGAAAAGGTTGAGGTTTATGTTATGCATGTCATGAAAATGTTATTTTTACGTAAAAGTATTTTCACTGTTGCATGTGGTTTTATACGTATTATTTGATATCAAGATGATGGTGTGTTGAGTCTTTAGACTCACTAGGTTTGATAAAATATTTGACGATTTCATATTATGACTATTTCACTTGATTTTCAATTACTAGTTGGTTGGCTTATTTTAAAATGGTGCAAAATATTTTATGAAAATATTTTTATGTATAGCAATGGTTCGGCTTATTTAGTGAGGCATGAAAAAAAAATTTAGTACTTTTTAAGCAATAAAAATGGCAGACATTTCAGTTGGTATCAGAGCAAAGGTCTTGTAAAGGGTTGTGCCACCATCAGCGCCGGAAAGATTAGTCTTCAAGCCTCAAATTTGTTAGTTTTTACATGCTTTATATGATTCAAGTATGATGTTACCTGCATGACGACATTAGTAATATGTTTACGTTACATGTTTACTAGTTTTTTGAGTATATATGCTTTGCATGCTTAAATTGCAAAATGAATAAGGATATGTCACATGATTAGAAAACTTCGATTTAAATGCATGTTGGTTACATTAGAATTTGGAAAACGTTCAAATAAAATGCCTCCTAGACGTGCCCCTGTTAATGAGAATCAAGCCGAGAACAGTGTGAAGCATTAAGGGAATGCAACACCCCCACCACCTCCTCCAGGGAATGCTGCTACTCGTGCGTTAGAGGGGATAGCTCGATTATTCAAGCAACAGTTACAGCAGAAGCAACTACAACAGCAATTACAGTAGGCACCTCAACCACAACATGATATATATGATCAGTTCCGGAGGCTAGGGCCGAAGGAATTTCTGGTACCACATATCTTTTTGCTGATGAGAGTTGGATTTGTTCACTCGAGGTACACTTTCGTTATCTGAATATGGGAGATACTGACAGTGTGAGGTGCGCCACTTACCTGTTTAGGGATGATGCTTCTTTATGGTGGGAAGGAGCCGAGCACGGTGTTAATCTTGCTACTATCACTTGGGCTCGTTTCAAGGTAATATTCTATGAGAAATATTTTACTACTGATGTTATAGGGCGACTGAAGAGGGAGTTTATGAGCCTCCGTCATGGAGGCTTGTCTGTTGCTGAGTTCGTGAAGAAATTTGATAGGGCTTCACTTTGTACCCCTTATTGCGAGGGATCCTGCAAAGAAGCTTAGGCACTTCATGGATGGTCTACGACCTACCTTACGAAATAATGTTATGATGATGCATCCTTTGGATTACGCTACTGCTACTACTTGTGCATTTCATTCTCAGCAATCTTTGAGAGACATTGAGTTTGAGTTACAGCGCAAGAGGCAACAACACCACAATAACATTCAGCCAAACAAAAAACCATATACGGGTCCTCCTAGACCTCAAGCGCCTCAAAAGCCCCAAGGCCAAGTCAAGAAGCAAAGACAGCAAAGGCCACAAAATCCTGGAGCACCAAAGCCTGATGAGAGGCAACAATGCAAGGAATGCAATCACTTTCATCTTGGCAAATCTGAATGGGGGATATTCAAGTGTTTCTACTGCAAGGAGAATGGGCATAAGGCTGCTGATTGCCCGAAGAGGAAAGCGCCTATTGTAGGACGAGCTTATGTTATGAATGTTGAAGAAGCTGAGGAGGAGGCAGACACTACGCTTATCACGGGTAACCTAGTCATTTAACATTTTTATATTGCTTATTATTGCATGAAATATTAAATTGGTTATTAGAATTGAATTGGGAACAAGATTTAACCTAGTGGAAATTAGGTTGCATGTACTACTTAGTTGGACTTAAGATATGATTTTAGAAACCATAGAAATGAGTATTGAATTTTGTGCTTTATTTTATGAGAAGGATGAAATAATTCTAAATAAAAAGTGTTATGGCCAAAATTAAAGAAGAATGATAATTAATGGATTTATAAGAGTTTCGAAATTTAAGGGGTCAAGTGGGCAATTTTCAAAATTGAAGGACTTAATTGGAAATTTTGAAAATTTGAGGACTTAAATGAAATTATAAAAAGTTAAGGGACCTATTTGCAATTAACCAAAAGATAAGGGGCTTTAATGTGATTACCGAATTCTTAAGGACCATGATGTAATTTTTGAAATTTTAAGGGACTAAAATGGAAAATTCTCGAAAACATCTAAGGGCAAAAATGCAATTTTTCAAGAAATGCTTAAGTTCAACACGCAATCTTCACCTAACTTTGGGAAAAATTAATGATAGTAAGTCCTTAAATTTCAACACGAAAAGATTTAAAAGACATTTTCGCCGCAGGGTGGATCATCATTCTAGGAGTAGTTACCTATGCATTGCTAGATTCAGGAGCTACACATTCATTCATATATGAAACCTTCATCAAAAGACTGAATATTACTCCACAAGACATGGGTTTGGGTTTCAAAGTTTCTATTCCTTCCGGTGATCAAATGCTCACGTCTAAAATTGTCAAGAATCTGGAGATTCGATTATTCAAAGATGTGGTTCGGGCAAATCTTATTGTGCTTCCTATGCCAAAATTTGATATCATACTTGGGATGGATTGGTTATGAGCGAATGGAGCTTCGATTGATTTTAGTCAGCGATCAGTGTCTATTCGACCTCCTAGTGATAAATCTTTTGTCTTTGAGGCGACAAGGAACAAGCAAATGCCGCACATTTTCTCTAGTCTATGTGCGAGGAAGCTTATTAAACGTGGATGCCAAGCTTTTCTAACATGTGTCACTACCACACATGATCCTCTCAGTCAGAAATTGGAGGATGTTGATATTGTCAGAGATTTTCCTAGCGTCTTTCCCGAAGACGTTTCTGGCATTCCGTCCGATCGTGAAGTGGAATTCTCTATTGATCTAATGACCGGCACTGTTCCTATATCTAAAGCACCTTATCGTCTAGCACCCGCTGAAATGAAGGAATTAAAAGATCAAATCCAAGAATTTTCTAGACAAGGGTTTTATTTGCCCTAGTTATTCTCCATGGGGCGCACCGGTATTATTTGTGAAGAAAAAAAGATGGTAGTATGAGTCTTTGCATTGATTATCGAGAGCTTAATAACGTCACAATCAAGAATAAGTATCCACTGTCAAGAATTGAAGATTTATTTGATCAGTTGCAAGGAGCATCGATATTTTCTAAAATTGATTTTCGATCTGGGTACCATCAGTTGAAAGTGAAAGAGTCGGATGTTCACAAGACAACTTTTCGTACTAGATATGGGCACTACGAGTTTATGGTCATGCCATTTGGTCTGACTAATGCGCTACCGATCTTCATGGATCTCATGAATCGCGTATTTCAGCCGTATCTGAATCAGTTTATTATAGTCTTCATTGATGATATATTGATCTATTCGAGGAATAAAGAGGAGCATAGTCGTCATTTGAGGACAGCACTGCAAGTACTACAAGACAGAAAGCTTTATGCAAAATTCAGCAAGTGCGAGTTTTGGCTTGATAGAGTGGCTTTCTTAGGCCACATCATTTCTAGTGATGGCATTGAAGTTGATCCAAGCAAAGTTGAGGCAGTGAAAAAGTGGCTAGTGCCGAAGAGTGTTACCGAGATTCGCAGTTTCTTGGGACTAGTTGGCTATTATCGCAAGTTTATTCAAGGGTTTTCATCTATAGCGGTACCCATGACCGCTTTGACAAAGAAGAATGCAAAGTTTGTATGGGGACCCGATTGTCAAGACAGTTTTGACAAGTTGAAGCAAGCCTTGATTTTAGCGCAAGTGTTATCTATGCCATCAGGGCAAGGGGAGTATGTTCTATATACCGACGCTTCTAAACTTGGTTTGGGCGCAGTTCTGATGCAAAATGACCGAGTTATAGATTATGCGTCGAGACAGTTGAAAATTCATGAGACAAACTACCCTACTCATGATCTTGAGCTTGCAGCAGTCGTTTTTGCATTGAAGATTTAGAGTCATTACCTTTATGGGGAGAAGTGCAAAATATTCGCCGATCATAAAAGTCTGAAATACTTCTTCACCCAAAAGGAACTGAATATTAGAAAACGCAGATGGCTTGAGTTAGTAAAGGACTACGACTATGAGATTAGCTATCATCCGGGGAAAGCTAATGTTGTGGCAGACGCATTGAGTAGAAAAGAAGCAGTTATCACTCAATTATCCCTCCAAAGACCGTTGTAGTACGAGATACAGCGTTTGGAGCTTACATTCTATGCTAGGGGCGAGGCCCCTCATGTTTCCACATTATCAGTACAGTTGACTTTGAGAGACAGAATTCGTGATGGGCAGTCTACTGATGAGCAGTTTCGAAAATGGAGAGCTAGAGATGAAACCAAGGGCCGGAAGCTATATTCTGAGGTTGATGGTATAGTTCGATATCGAGATCGTTTATGGGTTCCTAGTGATGATTCTTTGAGAGATCTCATTATGAAGGAATCTCATGACACACCATATTCCATTCATCTAGGAAGCACAAAAATGTATAAGGATTTGCAGTTGTTATATTTGTGGCCAGGCATGAAGAGAGATATTTTGAGATTTGTATCTGAGTGTTTGACTTGTCAGCAAGTTAAAGCAGAGCATCAAAGACCAGCAGGGAAGTAGAAGTCACTTCCTATTCCCGAGTGTAAATGGGAAAACATCACTATGGACTTTGTTGTGGGATTGCCAAAGACTATTAAGGGATTCAATGCTATATGGGTGCTAGTGGATCGTCTTACGAAATCAGTGCATTTTCTACCTATTAAGACGACATTCACCATGATTCAGTATGCAGAGTTATATATTCGAGAGATAGTTCGTCTGCATTGGATTCCAGTATCTGTTGTTTCTGATAGAGATCCGAGATTCACGTCATCTTTTTGGAAGAGTTTGCATGCAGCGATGGGGACCAAGTTATTGTTCAGTACAATATTCTATCCCCAAACCGATGGTCAGTCCGAAAGGTTTATACAAATTTTAGAAGATCTACTGCGAGCGTGCGTTATTGATTTCCAAGGCAGTTGGGAACAAAAATTACCTCTAGTGGAGTTCACAAACAATAATAGTTTCCAATCATCTATCGGGATGGCTCCGTCTGTGGCATTTTATGGAAAGAAATGTAGATCTCCTATTCATTGGGACGAGGTTGGGGAAAGAAGAGAGATTGGTGCGGATGTGATTGAAGAGACCGCCGAGCTTGTAGTCAAAATTCGTGAGAGAATAAAGACTGCCCAAAGCCGACAAAAGAGTTATGCCGACAAGAGACGAAGAGACTTAGAGTTTGCAGTGGGAGACCATGTGTTTGTGAAAATAGCACATATGAAAGGTGTTATGCGCTTTGGCAAGAAAGCAAACTTAGTCCAAGATTTATTGGTCCGTTTGAGATTTTAGAGAGGATTGTGACACTAGCTTATAGAGTGGCATTGCCACCAATGCTATCGAGAGTCCACAATGTGTTCCATATTTCGATGCTGCGGAAGTACATGTCGAACCCATCACATGTGCTAAATTATGAACCTCTACAATTGAATCCAAATATGACATATGAAGAAAGACCTGGCCAAATTTTGGGAAGGCAAGAAAGAAGAATGCGAAACAAAGTCATTCCAATGGTCAAGGTCAAGTGGCTAAATCACTCGGAAGAGGAAGCTACTTGCGAAACCGAGAGGGACTTGACGAGTCACTATCCAGAACTATTCGGTAAGTTCTAATTTCGAGGACGAAATTTTATTTAGGGGGAGAGAAATTGTAAGGTCCAAAATTAAGACGACATAACTCGACTGCATGCAAATCTAGGGAATTTGGAAAAGGACTAAATAAAGGATTTTAATTGCTTAATTTATTATGTGACATGCATGATATTATGTTAAATAGGATTTTATTATCATTATGCATAAAACTGTATTTTTAAGGGTTATTCAAGTTACGATCGAGGAACGGAGACCTGGGGTTGAAAAACGTAAAATATTTTTATTAAATAATTAATTTTAATTATTTAAAATATGAGTGATGGTTTTTCATAATTTTTGAAAATAAGGAGTTTTGAGGTGATTTTATACGTCAGAACGTAAATTTTATCGGTGTTGGTTTTTCAACAAAAATACGAACTTTTTCGCAACCCGGCTATTAAATTTACAAAGTTATTTTAACAAAACTATTTTAATTAAATCCTAATCAAGCATTAATGGGCCTAAATTATGCTTAATAGGCCTAAAGCCTTGTTAGTTGATTTTTATCATATTTAAGGTGTTAAACCCTACCCTAAACCATCAAAACTCACGCCTACAATCTGAATAATCTCTCCCAAACCCTCCACCCCATATACACGATACACACACCACCTAAGTTGAGAGGAAAAATTGAAAGCCTCAAGGGTTGTCAAGCCTAGGCCCTACTCGTCACCGTTCTTCATCGTCAACGGATAACGTGCGTTGAAAACGCAAAGGCACGCCATATATCTCATTTTCCCATCTATCACATCGTATTATGGTTTTAAATTACGTTTGTATGAAAAACATGTTGCCTTATGATTAATTTCGAAATATTGCATGCATATATGTACAACTTATTATTTAAGGTTCCAAAACTTGTTTATTCTGTTTCTATGAGGCTGCCACGGCTAGGCTTTGATCAAGGGATGTTTTTCACGATTTTGAGAGCCCTAAGAACACACACACACGCCGCTCAACCCAAGGAACAAGCTGGTGCGAAGTTGCTGTCATGGGGTCTTGTTGGGTTCGGCTATAGGGCTCTTCACCGAGGACTTGGCCAGGGCGGGCTGAGAGCTCGGTGAAGACAAGGGTTGAGGGGCTGGAAGGGTCCTATCTTTGCTAGGACCCACGGTTGGCTGCTGGGAAGATTCCATGATTGCTAGGACTGTTCCCGAGCGGGTTGTTGTGGACCGCGATGGGGCGACTGCATGGGGGGGTCAAGTCGAGGGTTAGCTAGTCTAGGTGTGGTCACAAGGGGGTCCAGGGTTGTCCAGGGTGTGTGGTCTCGGTTGCCTAGGGTCCTAGCGAGTTAGCGTGAAGCCTAGGGGTTGTTGGTTCTCGGCCACGACACTTGCTTGTGCAGGATGCTTCGCCGTGGGACAGGGCTGGGTCCTAAGGGTCAAAGAGGGTGTCTAGAGGGTCTGGTCGAGGATTGGCTCATGATGGCTCGAGCATGGCTCGACCAAAGATGGAGTAGGCTCGAGGGTGACTAGTTCATAGGTCCTAGGGTTTTTAAAAAAGATAAAATAAATTGAAACACGGCTCACGGGGGTCGAGCCATGGTTCTCGAGGGCTAAAATAATAATAAAAGTCTAAGTTTTTAGTTTAGGAATTTTATTCTAAAGTTTGTGATTTTTCGGGATTAAAACGTCTTCAAAACGGTTAATTAAAGTTTAAATAAAAAGTCTACTATTTAAGCTAAATAAAATTATGAAAATTTAATTAGGCTTAAATAATTATTTGGGACATGTTAGAGTCAATGAATCATGAAAAAAGTCAAAACCGAGAAATTTTATGTCTAGGGGTAAAACGGTCGTTTTATACCTACAAATTAGTAAATGTCATGGCAATGCTCTGAATGCTGTTTTATATGTTATTATGATCATTTTAAATGTTTAAGGATTTTTATATGCTAAAATGGTCATGTTAAAGGTTTATGGAATTTTATTATTTATTTATGGAAATTAATGTGAAGCGATAAAGTTAAAAAGTTATGTTGCATGTTTGTTTTTAAAAGGAAAAAAAAAGGGATATCAAATTCATTATTTTTGTAAAGTGATGAAAAGGTAAAACGTTGAAGGAAGTAAAGTAATTGTGACTATTGAGGATATGAGGATAAGAATGGGGATGTCGTGAGGGAAAAGGCCCCAGAGGGAGCCCGACGATCGTATTTCCATTCGATGAGGATAGGCCAAGGCTCAGTTGACAAGAGATTGTCGCTGATGTCCCCATCGTCCAGTACTGTAGTTACATGTAGATGGATCCATCGACTTTTTGAGGATGAGAAAAGTCACAATTAACGATCCGAATTCAATAATAAGGAAAAATGTTTATGATAATGATAAAAAGATGCATGTTATGAATAAGGAAAAAAGAAAAGGTTGAGGTTTATGTTATGCATGTTATGAAAATGCTATTTTTATGTAAAAGTATTTTAACTGTTGCATGTGGTTTTATACGTATTATTTGATATCAAGATGATGGTGTGTTGAGTCTTTAGACTCACTAGGTGTGATTGATGCAGGTAATGATAATGTTGATATTACTAGAGGTCTTGATGGATGATTTTGCTGGACTGTCGGTGCACATAACCCGAGGACCAACACTTCTACTTTTCCGCACTTATGATTTACGTTAAAGATTTACGACTATTTATTTATGCTTTTGAGAAGTTTAGTATGGGCTATACTTTTCAAATTTATTGCTTTTTAGATTTGATAAAATATTTGACGATTTCATTTGATTTTCAATTACTAGTTGGTTGGTTTATTTTAAAATGGTGCAAAATATTTTATGAAAATATTTTTATGTATAGCAAGGGTTCGGCCGATTAAGTGAGGCTTGGAAAAAAATTTTTTAGTACTTTTTAAGCAATAAAAATGACAGACGTTTCATAGCTTGTTGTCAAGTCATAGTGATTGAGTAACACTATACATCGTCTTTGTCTCATTTTCAATTCATTTTGAGTGAACAAATAATTTAGGCTTTGGTGGTCAGTGTAGATTTCACATTTGGCACATTCTGTCTCCGAATTTTCGAAGCAAATACCACTGCTGACAACTTGAGATCGTGAGTCAGGTAATTTTTGTCATGCGGCTTCAGTTGTATTTATGCATAAGCAATGACTTGTCGTTCTTGCATGAGTACAGATCTGAGACATTCCTTTGATACATCACTATAGATGGTAAAATCCTCGTACTTAGTAGTCAATACCAACACTGATGTGGATGCAAGATTCTCCTTTAATGTTTATAATTTCTTTTGAAATCTTTTGCTTGAGTTGAATTCAGAGTTCTTTTGTGTGAGTCTCGTCAGTGATACAGCTATTGAAGAGAAGTCATCAACGAATTTTTTGTAACAACCTGCTAACTAAGGAAGCTTCTAATTTCGGTTGTATTATTAGGTCTCGGCTAATTTAGAATTACCTCTACTTTTTTTGAGTTCACTGATACTCTTAATTTCGATATCACGTGACCTAATAAATCATATTTCTTAGCTATAATTCACATTTTCTTGAATTTGGCATAAATTTATTATCCCTCAATGTTTTTCGAGCTAGTCGGAGGTGCTCTTTGTGGTTTTCCTCATTGGGAGAATAGAAAAGATGTCAATGATGAATACTACTATAAATTTGTCAAGGATGTCTTGAACATTCTGTTTGTAAGGTCCATGAAGACTGTTGGAGTATTTGTCAATCTAAATGGCATTATCGTGAACTTTTAATGCTTTCTGAAGGCTGTCCTTTGGATGTCTTCTGCTCTGACCTTTAACTGATGATAGTAGGGGTGATCAAAATTTTTTATTAACCGTCTGAACCTCCCGAACCTATTTGCACCGCACCTTTTTTCATAATATTTTATAAAAACTGCGATTAAAAATATTAATAATAAACTGCACCGCATACGTGGTTTGGTTTTTTTTTTTTTTTGCCAAGAACCGCACCAAACCGCACCACCTAAACCGCTTGCCATAATATTGGGCTTAGAATTATAATAATTTGTAAACAACATATTCAAATAAAGAAGTCATCATTCATTATATCCTAACTCTATTCAAAATTATTATTCTTACAAATAAAACTTATCTTTTTCTTAATTATTCTTCATATTAGTTTTTTATTAAAGTATTTATTTCTTTTGCTACAATATTTTGTTTGAAAGTAAAAAAAGGATAAAATAGTGTAAATGTCATTTTTGTTGTGAATGTGTTGTGTTGTTAAATTATTAACTTAGTTTTGAATATTGATTATTGTTTTATCTATTTTGATCTTTATATGCTTTGAACTATATTTTATATTTGAAGACAATATATTGTTGTTGTTTTCAAATAAATTAGAATATATGTTCTCATATTTTTCATTAAAAAAAAACCATAAACCGACTGCAACCGCTCAAAACCGTAAGGCTAATTTTTCATGTAAAATTGAGATTATTTTTTCAAAATATTAACCGACCGCATATGACAATTATGTTTGAATTTTTTTAAAAAAATCGCAAAACCGCACCTTGATCACCCCTAGATGATAGCATGTCCTAAGGACGATCTTGAGGAAGATTGTAGCTCATTTAAGTTGATCGAAAAGACCGTCTATTATTGAAAAAAAGATATTTATTATTTATTGTGATCTTATTGAGTTCTCTGTTTTCTATACACAATCTTATACTTTCTTCTTTACAAAATATTATGGTTTGTGTTTGTATGGTGTAAAGTTTGAATGACCTAGGTGTGATATTTATAGGGGTGAGGTGAAAATCTTATATTAATTCATTGATAATCATTCCATAAATTTCGAGATCCTCATTCCATAGATATCAAGATGCTTCTTCCATAATTTCGATATGCTTGCTTGTTGAGAAAAATTATCTATTATGTAATATTTTTTCCAAATAGATGATTATCTCAACCTTAATTTTTGAAAATAATACATGTCTTGCATTGGATTTCGAATTCCATGTATTTATTGGCTTGAAATTTCAAATACTATGTATTATTTAATATTTTCAAATTTATTATTTTTACAATAATACCATAACTCGAAAATGGTTTTTGCTACTCTTTACCATATCAGATTGGTTACCTAATACCAAATCACGAGGATGATTTTTGCTCCATCTCTAGGTTGGATTTGTCAAACTTCTCTGCGCAACTGGTTCAGTTTGTAACTGACCAGTTTCTTCTGCTTCAGTTGGAATGATGACAGTTTGTGTGTGAATATTATCTTGGTGTTCCAAAAACTAATCATTGGGAACTGCGTTCTGTCCAACTGTTGATCTACTACCTCGAGTTATAGCGTCTGAAGATAGTTTCTGACATAGTGAATTTCATCTTCACTGTCATCCTCTAAACTGATATATGTTAAGCGATTAGTTAGCTCAATTGAATCAGTTGGCTTATCAGTTAGTACACTTTCATCAAAAATAACATGCATTGATTCTTCAACATTGAATGTGCTCTTATTAAATACTCTATAATCTTAACTAACTGATTAACAATAGAGAAAAATTCCTTCATCTGAATTAACATCAAATGTAATTAAGTGATGAATGAAACATTTCCACCTGAATATTTTCAAGTATGAAACCACGTTTTTCTATCCATGTCAAATCCCAAAAGATGTTTTGGAATGATTCTTATTAATCATCGATCTGTTCTGAGTGTAACACGTTGAGTTAAATGCTTCTACTGAAAACCTTTGAGAAATACAAGAATCAGCAAGCATAGTTCTAGCTACCTCCTTAAGGGTACGATTTATCGTTCAATCACACCATTATGTTGTGGTGTTCTTGCAGCTGAAAACTCATGTCTAATTCCCAAATTTTCAAGAAACCGAGAAAGAGTTTAATTTACAAATTCAGTTCCACGATCAGATTTTATTATGTCAATCCCAACTGATCTTTCATTTAAAGTCTTTTGAAAATTTTTATCAGTTGTGAAGCTGTTTGGTCTTTTGATTTTAGAAAATTTACCCAAGTAAATCTTGAGAAACCATCAACAATCACTGATATGTATTTCATTTCCCTAAGCTCATGACTTATATTGGATCAAATAAGTCTATATGCATTGGTTTTAAGCATTGGGTTGAAGATTTACTTCCTTTGTTTTTTAAATATGATCTAAATTATTTCCCAAACTGACAAGCTGAACATAATTATCTTTTGAAAACTCAATTTTTGGCAGACCAGTTACTAGCTCGTGGTTACTCAGTTGTGCAATGGTTTTGAAATTTAAGTGGTTCTACCTCGTATGTCATAACCAGTTCTTAGATTGATTAAAAGCGAAAAAACAAACTAGTTCATTGGGTTGATTGCTCCAACTAACTTTATATGTATTACCACATCTATTGTCTGTCATAATGATCTCATCAGCTGTGTTCTTAACAGTGCAAGTATATTTACTAAACTCAACAGAATGATTATGATATCATAATTGACTGATGCTAATCAAGTCATATTTCAAATTGTCAACAAGTAAGACATCATCAATAATAATGTTACCATTGATAAAATTAACCTTAACCACGGTTCTACCTTGAGAGGCATCTCCAAAACCGATTTTGAGACCTGAGTACTTGACCAGTTGTGATATTAATTCTGCGTCTCCAATCATATGTCTTGAACATCCACTGTCCACGTACCAGAATGCGTCTTCGGTCAGTTTTCCTGTAACATGAAATCACAAATAATAAATAAATTTGCTATCCAAATCTATTTGGGTTCTGAACTGATTAGTCCTTTAGGAACTCAGACTTGAATCAGTCGAACTGAATTTCTAGTAGCTGGGTTCCAAATAGATTTACTTAGTTTGTTGTTAGTTGTGTTGTGTGTAGATGATACAATATGTGTTTTAGCCTTGTTCTCTTTGTTGTTCACCCGAAATCATATCTGAACAGTCTTGCAATTATGATAGTGATTGTAATAGTCATTCACATAGTTCTATTTGTTATAGTTGGACCGCTTAGGTGACTAGCTGCGTGAATCAGTTGAACTCTTTGGACTATATCCAATCCCGTGCCTTTTAGGCTTGTTCATATTTTCAATCGGCTGTTCAACCGGCTTACTGGGCTCAGGTTGTTCATGTACCATAACTGATTTAACAAAGTGAATGTATTTTCCTTTGCACGTACTCAGTTCTGGTTTAGTACCGCTTGTTGAAGGTTCATCTTGACAGTTAAAGCCTAAACTAGTTTTTTCTCCAACTGCATTTTGTAAACCTTGCATCTCAGTCAACGTGGTTGATGCCTTGTTCCAGACTTGAATCAGATCAGTTAGTCTCGAGTTGTCGGACTTTAACTGTTAAATCATAGATTGGTTCTCATCATTTTTTGATGTTAGCGTAGCAATCTCCTTTTTGAAATTCGATATTTCAACTGATTGTGATCAATCAGTTTCAATTTTGTCGTTTGTAGGATCAGTTTTCTTAGCTTTAGCTTCTTCAAAAGAGAGAGAGCAAGCTTACGATATTCATTTACCATGTCATGCATGGTTGAAATAAGTTTTTCAGGTGTAAAATCAGTCAAACTGAAATCAAATACATGCTCATTGTTAGATTCTAGTTCAGCATCATCAGCCATGAGGCATTTCACCTCTTCTTCTCTCAGTTTCTGATGCATCGCTATCGGTTTCTGCCCATTTTGACTTGCTTTCTTCAGCTAACAGGGCTTCGTGCTTCTTTCTGGACGATTTCTTGTCAACCTTGGATCTTTTTCTGTGCTCGACGGGCTTATTTCCCTTCTCAACTGATCTCCTGCTGTCCTTGTTTGGCTTGGGATAGTCAGCTATGAAATGACTAATTTTGCCATGCTTGTAGCTCGCGTTCAGTTCTTCCTTTGATTCATTCATCTGATAATTCTTCTGGAATGATCCTTGATTCTCTCTCATAAACCTTCCGAACTTTCTGACAAACAATGACATCGCGTCATTGCTCAGATCTTCAGCAGTCTTTTCAACTGAAACTGTTGGCTCCAGTTTCATAGCACTGAGGGCATTCATCCTCTCTTGTTTGCATTTCAAATTCGTATGCTTTCAGGTCAGCAAACATATCATGTAGTTCCATTTTGTTGAGATATTTTAATTCTCGCATGGCCATTGTTTTTACATCCCACTTCTCGGGAAGATCACGCATCACTTTGAAAGCAACTTCTTTGTTTGAATACACTTTTCTTAGTACATTCAGTTCATTAAAAATGCTTGTTACTCATTCATCAAATCCGTTCATTGACTCACCAGCCTTCATTTTGATGTTATCAAATTTAACTGAAAGTTTGTTCTCCTTGGTTTGCTCATTGCCTTCACATAGCTGTATCAGTTACTCTCAAATTTCTTTGGCAGATTTGCACATTTTTATTTTACTGAAGGTGTTCTTGTCCAGCGTTTTGTAGAGTATATCATTGGCTACATTATCCAGATTTGCTTTTATTTTATTTTCAGTTGTCCATTCATCGCGTGGCTTCTTAATGTGATGAGGTGATCCATCAGTTAGAACAACTGCATTATTTGCCTTCATTATTTTTATTGGTTCGTCAGTTATGACGCACCACATATCATCATCTTGTGTAGCTAGATGAGCATGCATTCTATTCTTCTGGTCATCAAATTCTTCTCTGGAAAACATGAGAATTTTATTGAACGAAGACATTGTTATCAGAGTTATGTGTTTGGAAGTATTCAAGTCAAGATTTAACCTCTCTGATACTACTTGTTAGGATCGGTTAATATGGGTGAAGTGTTTAGAAGGAGATTGAACAAACATTTCATTTTTTTGAACTCTTTTTCGAATATGAATCTGTTCTTTGAGGAACTGATCTTGAAATCTTGTATGTCTATATCGATCAGTTAACTAATAATAGTGCGGAATTAAACTGAATGATATATTGAATATTTTGGCTAAGGTACTGTGAAAACTGAATGAACAAAAATAAAGCACACGAGGATTTTTATGGATTTTCAGAGATTTCAAATACTCTTACCTCACTCATTCTATCTCAAGGATAGGTATTCACTAAAAGACTTTGACTAATTGCAATGAATCTATAATAACCCACTTCGATTTAGACTTAAACATTATCAAACTGAAACTTAGTTTCTCTTACAAAACTTATCAGTTGATAATTGAATAGCTCAAATGAGCAGCTTGAATGCTACAAATATATCAATGAGTTGTGAGCTAGAGATTGCGATTTACAAGATGAATAGAAACTTGAAAATAAATCGAACCGATTGAAAAACTGATTGTTCTTGTTGTTTGTTACTGACTGTTGTTTTTCACTAACTCGATCGTTAACCTCTTCACAACTGAACTCCTCGGCTATATATAGTCTTCGATTTCAACAGTCACATTGAATGCATTAATTAATGATATTCGTTGAGTTGTCTTTTTGTACAAATAGACAACCTTTTTCTGACAGTGGTACGATGTATCAAACTGTTGTGCTTCGTCTATTCTTGAAACGTCCCTTAATTTTAACTTTAAAATTTAAATAAATGCTAGGGATTTTTTTAAAAAAAAAAAACATTTCTTCTAACTTCAAAACCATCTAACATAATAACCAATAATTTAAAAACTCAATTGCATAAAAATTCATAAATCTTCAACCACCATAATTGTACGTCAATTTTAATATAATCCAAAAACTAAACTTCAAAATAAAGTATAAAACCTTTAATAAAATAATCCTCAAAATCTTTGCTTTAAAACTTTAAATACTAAGATATAAGGAAAATAAAAGTACATCGAGAGGGAGTATACTGTCGGACTCGATCCATTCTCATGTACAACCATCCAAACCTAGTAAGTCTAATGATTCAGCACGTTCTAACCATACGTAACAAATAATACTTATACATGTACATGCACAAAAATCATACTTTTATTTAAAATAAGCTAACATAAATTTGTAAGCGCAAATAAATCACAAATCATTAAATCGTAAAGCCTTCCATCATCGTAAATCATTTTTGGGTGAAATTTGATCCTTGAAAGTGACTAGTTGTAATCATATCATCATGTGGTCGATTGATCAGTCTTAGCTACATCAAGTACCTGAGGGCGGGGCGTCAGCAACTTTCATCACTGAACCGTGGCCAAATATGAAAATACGATCGTCGTGTTCCCTCTGGGGCCTTCTCCTGTAAATAGGCTCCTTCTGGAGCCTTTTCTCTCACGATATACCCAATCATATCATATATGTCACAGTCAATTCATATACTTCAAAATATTTTTCCTTTTCATTTATTTATAAAGTATTGTATCCTTCAAAAATCGTAAAATAACATTTTTCGGAGAAAATCGTACAGGCTTTGCATATATAATATAAATATCATATTTTCATCATAACCATTTTCAAATATCATTTAGCATGCATTATTATTTTTCGAGATATTCACAGACCTTTCGTACTACCGGGGACCTAAATTGACCGTTTTACCCTTGGACCTCGAACTTCTCAATTTTATTTTTTTTTACTTTATTCACTCGAACCTATCCCATAACATCATATAAGCTTAAATTTTACTTCTAATATTTTCTTAAACGTAAACCCGAGCCTTTCGATTTATTGACTTAATAGCTAAACCGTGAAGCGTTTTAAATCTGAATAAATTCAAAAGTTAATAGTTTCTGCCCAAATTTTAAAATAATTTTTTCATCCCTAAACTACCCCCGTGAACCACGAACCAACCCCCGTGGGTCACGGTTCAAGCCTATTCCCTTCCCATAGCCAAAACCGAACCCTAAGCCTTAATCGAGCCACGTTTCTCCGAGCCACCCTCGAGCCACCATGGACCAGATCGTTCCCAAACCCTCCTGGACCCTTCTTGACCTAGCCTAGACCAGCGCACCAACCCTTTGTCCCTGAAACTAGCTGTGCACCCCTCTCCTCTAATCCCCAAACTCGCGGCTCACACTAACTCGAGCCAACTTGGACCACGGATGCACCAGACCACGTCCCGACCCCTTAGTTCTAAATTCATGTTTAAAAGTTGGGGTTTTTGGGTTTATAAATAATTAGGCCCTCCAATCCTAGTTAGATTAGGCTTATTATGGCCCATTTAATTATAAAATAAAATTTTACAAAATTCGTTTTAAAAAATATTACTTTTGGGACCTTAAAATCCTTCGTTTGACTAAAACCAGATTCTATGAGAAAATCGATCTCGACTCGTAAAATAATTCGGTCTCCAGCATTTTTTAGAAAATTTTCATCTTAATAAATCATTTTATCGAGCCTCAAAAATATTTATCAAAAAATATATTTCATCTTGGTCGTCTTCGGTCTTCTTTTTCCAACCTAATATCGCATATCCGAATAAAATCCTTAATTTCATGAAATCATGCAATCTAAACATTTAATCATGTAATATGTATCATTTAAGCATTTAAAATAAATTAAATAAAGCAATTAAGTAATTTAAATAATTTGCATGTATGTGTTTTACGTGTACTAATTTTTGGACGCGACAAATCATCCCCCTTAAATAAAATTTTGTTCTCGAAACTAAAACTTAACTCTGGGTAGTGTCCTCATTTCTTTCTCGGTCTCCCAAGTAGCTTCTTCCTCCGAGTGATTCAGTCACTTGACATTGACCATCTTTATCTCCTTGTTTCGCAACCTTCTCTCCTGTCTGCCAAAGATTTGAATAGGCCTATCCTCATAAGACAGGTTTGGTGTAAGCTGAAGTGGATCAAAATTTAGTACATGTGAAAGGTTCGACATGTACTCGCGGAGCATTGATATGTGGACGACAATATGAACTTCTGTGAGATTAGGTGGCAATGCCACTCGATATGCTAATGCTTCCACTCTGTCAAGTATATAGTCCGATGAATCTTGAACTGAGTTTGTCTGTCTTGCCAAATCTCATAACACCCTTCGTTAGTGCTATTTTCACAAACATGTGGTCACCGACTACAAACTCGAGATCTCGTCTTCTCTTATCCGCGTAGCTTTTCTGTCGACTCTGAGCAGTCTTCATCCCGTCTCAGATCTTGGCATCCAAATCCGTGGTGAGCTGAACTATTTCGGGTCCTAATGTAGCCCTTTCTCCTACATCGTCCCAATATATGGGCAATCTACATTTCCTTCCGTATAGTGCCTCGTATGGAGTCATTCCTATGGATGACTGATAACTGTTGTTGTAAGTGAACTCCACTAGAGGTAGCTTTTGTTCCTAAATCCCTTGGAAATCGATCACGCATGCTCGGAGTAGTTCCTCTAAAATCTGTACGGCTCTCTCAGACTGACCATCTTTCAGGGGATGAAAAGCGGTGCTGAATAGTAGCTTGGTCCCCAAGACTGCATGCAAACTCTTCAAGAATGATGAAGTGAATCGTGTGTCTCTGTCCGACACTATGGAAACTGGAATTCCATGCAGTCTGACTCTCTCTCGAATATACAGCTTCACATATTGTGTCATGGAGAAAGTCGTCTTTACTGGTAGGAAATGTACTGACTTAGTAAGACGGTCCACTATTACTCAAATGACATTGAATCCTTTCATCATCTTTAGCTAACTTACCACGAAATCCATAGTGATGTTCATCCACTTCCACTCGAGAATGGTAAGTGGTCGGAGCATTCCTGTTGGTCTTTGATGATCTGCCTTCATTTTTTGACACGTCAAGCATTCGTATGCGAAGTGCATAATATCTCGTTTCATACCTGATCACCAATATAAAAGCTGCAAGTCCTTGTGCATTTTTGTACCTTCGGGGTGTATAGAATAAGGGGTAAGGATGGCAATTTCCTCCGAACCCGTTGGAGAATCCGATACCCGACCCGAATAGAAGAGGGTATGGAGGGATTTTTAGACCCGATTAAATAATTGGGTAATCGGGTATGGGGATTTTCGGGTTCGGGTATGGAGGCGGGTTTGATATAATCCGACCCACACCCGACCCGNACACACACACACACACACACTTATTATAAAGCGTGAATAATTTTTCTTATTGTTCATTTAAATAATTTTTTAAATATTCATAACTTCATTGAAACAATTTATATTTGAAAAAATTCAATTGTATATGATAATTGGATATTTGGGTAGGGTATGGATATCCGATAATCCGATGGGTATGGGGATGGGGATGAAATTCAATACCCGATGGGTATGGGTATGGGGATGAATTTAATAAATATGTATGGGGATGGATGTATGAAATCCGACCCATACCCTACCCATTGCCATCCCTAATAAGGGGTACTGTGGGCTTCTGTCATAATTTCAACTCAAGTGAATCCCCACTAAGAACTCATAGTCGTCCTTGTTATTGGACAATGCCGTCTTCGACTGAGTATAACATTCTGCCTTTTGATTCATCTCGTTGTCTCAATTTCTGTAGTTGCTCATCGGTAGACTGTCTGGCTCGAATTCTGTCTCGGAGAGTAGGCTGTATTGTTAATGTAGCGAGATTAGGGGCTTTTTCCCTAGCATAAACTTCGAGATCAAACCTCTGAATCTCCGTCTGTAGAGGTTTCTGCATTGATAATTAGGCCAAGACTGTCCATTTCTTGCTCAAAGCGTCCGCAACTACATTAGCTTTACTGAAATGATAGCTAATGTCACAATCATAGTCTTTTATTAGTTCTAGCCATCTTCTTTGTCTCATGTTCAACTCCTTTTGGGTGAAGTAATATTTGAGACTTTGTGGTCCGTAAAGATCTTGCATTTCTCATCGTATAGGTAGTGTCTCCAAATTTTAAGCGAAAATACGACTGATGCAAGTTCAAGGTCATGCGTCGGATAATTTTTCTCGTGGAATTTCAACTGTCTAGATGCATACTCTATGACCCGATCATGTTGCATAAGAATTGCGCCCAATCTTAGCTGTGAAGCGTCGGTATACATCACAAATTCCCCTTGTTCTATCAACATAGCTAGAACTGGCGCGGTCGTGAGTAATTGCTTCAAATGATCAAAACTATTTTGACACTCCGGTCCCTATACAAATTTTGCATTCGTCTTCGTCAATGATGTCAAGGGTACTGCAACGGACGAAAAACACTTGATGAACTTGCGATAGTAGCCAGCCAAACCCAAGAAACTGCGGATTTCTGTTACACTTTTAGGCACTGGTCACTCTTTAACTGTCTCGACCTTAGATGGGTCGACTTCTATTCCTTCACCCAAAATAATGTGGCCTAAGAATGTCACCTTATCTAGCCAAAACTCGCACTTGATGAACTTGCATATAATTTCTGATCTTGTAATACTTGCAAAGTCAACTTCAAGTGCTGATCATGCTCCCCTCGGCTCTTTGAATAGATCAAAATATCATCGATGAAGGCAACAATAAATTGATTTAGGTATGGCTGAAATACGCAATTAATGAGATCCATGAAGATCGCTGGAGCATTATTCAGTACAAAAGACATCACCAAAAATTCATAATGCCCATAGTGCGTTCCGAAAGCCGTCTTATGCACATCTGCCTCTTTCACCCTCAGCTGGTGATATCCAGATCGGAGATCTATCTTTGAAAATATCGAAGCTCCTTGCAACTGATCAAATAAGTCCTCGATTATGGGCAACAGATACTTATTATTCACTGTCACTATATTCAGTTCTCGATAATCGATGAAGAGTCTCAAACTCCCGTTCTTTTTATTCACAAACAGTACTGGTGCGTCCCATGGAGAAAAGCTAGGGCGAATAACTCCTTTGTCTAGCAGCTCTTGAATTTGATCTTTCAACTCTTTTATCTCAGCAGGCGCTAGACGATATGGTGCCTTAGATATCGGCATACTATCCGTCATCAACTCAATAGCAAACTCCACCTCTCTCTCGGATGGAACACCAGAAATGTCGTCAAGGAACACATCCAGAAAGTCCTTGACAACTTCCACATCTTCTATCGATCGACTAGTCTCGAGTCTCCCAACAGTATCCCGACGCCCAGTAGGCCTAAGACCATCAAGAAAATGCCTCAATTTCTGAGCATCATCATTTGCGATTAGGGGCACAAAGTCACAACTCTTATTGAGCTTCTTAACAAACTCGGCCACAGGCATGTCCCGCTGTCGGAGACTCATAAACTCTCGCTTCAGTCTGTACCTCATGTCAGCAGTAAAGTATTTTTCATAAAAGATCCTCTTGAAGTCCTCCCAAGTGAGGGTATTCAAATTCACCCCTCTCTCAGCACCTTCCCACCACATAGATGCGTCATCCTTCAGTAAATAAATGGTGCATCGGACCCTATCAGCATCCACCATATTCATATAGTGGAAGATCACCTCAAAATACCTATTTCATCCTTCGCCCATGAATGATCAGTAGTACCAAAAAAATTCTTCGGATCCATCCTCCGAAACAGAATATAAATATCATCCGCGTGACCCCTGGCAGCATTCCCAGTATGCTGCTCTAATAAGCTGGCCATCCCCTCGAGCATCCCGGGGTGGTGGTGGTACCTCCTCACGCCTCTCCTCCTGCCTTTCCCCCTCTATACTCATGGAAATAACACATCTGGAAGGCAACACTGTTCACGTCGTCCAAAAGACGTAACCAGCATAAATTTAAATTTAAAATTACGTCTAGCTTCTTAATTCACGTATCATATGACTTCTCGAGCTTCTCGGAGTGGCAGTAACACAGCCCTTTTTGGATCTTTGGCTCTGATACCAACTGAAACGTCTCTTACTTTTAACTTTAAAATTTAAATAATTACTATGGATTTTTTAAAAAAAAAAACATTTTCTTCTAAATTCAAAACCAACTAACATAATAACCAATAATTTAAAAACTCAAATGCATAAAAATCCATAAATCATCAACCACCAAAATCGTAAGTTAATTTTAAAATAATCCAAAAACTAAAATTCAGAGTAAAGTCTTTCATCATCGCATATCATTTTTGGATGAAATTTGATCCTTGAAAGTGACTAGGTGTAATCATATCATCATATGGTCGACTGATCAGTCTTAGCTACAGCAAGTACTTGGAGGCGGGATGCGTCAACAACTCTCGTCATTGAGCCGTGGCCAAATATTGAAATACGATCGTCGGGCTTCCTCTGGA
Organism: Primulina huaijiensis; assembly: GCF_012295235.1. Classification (NCBI taxonomy): domain Eukaryota; kingdom Viridiplantae; phylum Streptophyta; class Magnoliopsida; order Lamiales; family Gesneriaceae; genus Primulina; species Primulina huaijiensis. The sequence continues at coordinate 6,801,830 of NC_133308.1, read as the reverse complement.
GCCTTCTCCCATAAACGGGCTCTCTCTGGGATTTTTTCCCTCACAATATCCCCAATCATATCATATATGTCACAGTCAATTCATATCCTTCAAAATATTTTTTCTTTCTTTTTATTTAAAAAATATCGTATCCTTCAAAACTCGTAAAATAGCATTTTTCGGAGAAAATCGTACAACCTTTGCATATATCATATCATATTTCATCATAACCATTTTAAAATATTATTTAGCATACATTATGATTCTTTGAGACATTGCCAGATCTTTCATACTACCCGAACGTAAAATGACTGTTTTACCCATAGACATCGAACTTCCCAATTTTGACTTTTTCTTACTTTTATTGGCTCGAACTTATCCCATAGCATCATATAAGTTTAAATTTGAATTCTAATATTTTTCTTAAACGTAAACCCGAACCTTTCGATTTATTGACTTAATAGCTAAACTGTGAATCGTTTCAAACCCGAAAAAATTCAAAACTTAATATTTTCTTCCCAAATTTAAATATAAGCTTTTGATCCCTAAACTACCCCCGTGAACCATGGACCAACCCCTGTGGATCACTGTTCTAGCCCATTCCCTTCCCATAGCCAAAACCGAACCCTAAGCCCTAATCAAGCCACGTTTCTCCCAAACATCTGAGTCACCCTCGAGCTACCATGGACCAGACCATTCTCAGACCCTCTTGGACCCATCCTGACCTATCCTAGACCAGTGTACTAGCCCCTAGTCCCTGCAACTAGCCCCGCACCCCTCTCCTCTAATCCCCAAAGTTGCGGCTCACACTAACCCGAGCCACCTTGGACCACGATTGCACCAAACCATGTCCCGACCCCGTTCCATCCTCCCTAGTCCCTACTGGACCAGCTTAGCCACCCAAACAGCCATGCGCCCAACCCCTGAACCAGCCGCGAACAATAGCTCTTGGTTTAAGCATGCAGATGCCTCCTTCCTTCGAGCCATGAGGAGTCTGGCCTCACAAGGACTCTTCCTAGTCTCTGAACCAAGCCGCACACAGGGCCTGAACCATGGTTGGCCGATCCCTAGTGCAATAGCTCCAACCCGTAGCCAATCTTCTCCCAAAACCCTTGCTCTTTTTCACAGCCCCTTCTTGCTAGTCCAGCCTTCGTATCTTCTCTAAACGACACTTTCCCCGTCTCTTAAACAGTTCTTATTGGCAACGTGTCCTTATAATTCATAACGTGACTCAAACAAGCGTGAAATCATCAAAAACATTTGAAAATAAATCCTTAAACGTTGCATATTTTGGTCTAATTAATTTTCATGCTTAAAAACATAAATCATGCATAATATGAATTGAATGGTGCATAAAGAAGGTTTAGAAACGTGATTTTGCGTTGAAAACGCTTTAATATTTGATCATTGGCATGTGTTGCGAAGAAGAACGAATGGACGACGAAAATCCTTGAACTTTGCTCTCCAATTTTTTTCAAAAATTTCAGTGTGTGATGTATGTGTTTTTCGACTGCTGGTAGGAGCCCTCAAGCATAGGTTTTGTTTTTAAAGTTTTTGAAATTCATGTTTAAAAGTTGGTGTTTTTGGGTTTAGAAATAATTAAGCCCTCCAATCCTAGTTAAATTAGGCCCATTTAATTATAAAATAAAAGTTTACAAAATTCATTTTCAAAAATAATAACTTTCGGACCTTTAAAAGTCTTTCGTTTGACTAAAATCGACTTCCGGGATAAAATCGAGCTCCTCTCGTAAAATAATTCGGACTCCAGCATTTTTTAGAAATTTTCATCTTAACAAGTCATTTTATTAAGCCATAAAAATATTTATCGAAAAATATTTTTCATATTGGTCATCCCCAGTCTCCTTTCCCCAGCCTAATATCGAATATCCGGATAAAATCCTTAATTTCATGAAATCATGAAATATAAACACTTAATCATGTAATATGTATCATTTAAGCATTTAAAATCAATTAAATAAAGCAATTAAAAATTTTAAATAAGTTGCACGCATTTGGTTTACGTGGACTGATTTTTGGACATTACAATTCTGCTTTGTTAAGGATTGTCAGTTTGTCTGCTGAGATTCAAATTACAACTGATGACTTAGCTAATTGATCAGAAGTCAAACTAGTCTAAAGATCAATTTAGCTTATCTATATCAGTTCTAACTGATCAGTTCAATTTGATCATTTCATTTTAGTTATATCAGTTCTGCGAATAATATCTTTAGTTGTGATCTTCAGTTCTGATATTCGATCTGTTTGTCAATATTTGATTTATCAATTTTGAGACTTATTAAACTTTTGAGAACTTTAGTTTATTTACTTCAGTTCTTATTGTATTTCAGTCCAATGAGTCTCCTTCAGTTCTGAGATCTTTTACATTCTTTCAGTTCAGTTATTTGTTCAGTTCGGGTCTTCGGTTCTTTTACTGATTTGTTTGTCAAACTCTGAAACTCATAATTTCCAACACACTTGTTAATTATATTTTCAAAATTTCAGACCGCTAGATCAGTTCAAGACATTCAAACGAAGGCATTAGAAGATTAAGTAGTTTTGGAAAAAAAATCAAGCCACAAAATGTCTGAACTTTAGCTGCAAGATATCATCAGTCAAACTGACTGGCAGTATATATGTTCTAACCACTGAAGATCCAACCGCACTGCCACCAGTCATAAATGAGTTATTTCAAATAAGATAGGGGAAGTCAAGACGTTTGATATCTACCATATTTATAATGATTATAAAAGTTTCTTACCAACCACGAATGACAAAAAGTTACCGTTTTCCAACATGGTGTGTCACTTTTATGAAAAGCAAGAGCTTAAAGTCGGAAAAATACAAAGAACATTAAATGAGCATTTAATGATACTACGGCGACTAAAAGTGAAATGTTCATTTTGTCGAGTGACAGTACAGATGATCATTGTAAAGCAAATCTGACCATTGGATATTTTTCAACTATAAATATTTAGAATTTTTTGAAGAGAACAACCCCAATCATTTGTACAGAAACTAAGAGTTTCAGTCTAGAAGATAATAAGTCCTAACTGAAACAGGTTGTTACAAGATCTTGTAAAACCAAAGTCCTTTAGTAGAACTGGATGGATGACATAGGAGTTTTATCTCCGAACATATCCATAAAAATACTTGTGTTATTTCATTACACATTTTATGTGAGAACCCGTTTTTCCAGCAGTAACTAGCATTTTCAGCAGCTAGCAATATTCAGCAGCAATGGGAAAATTCCAGCAAAAGATAGTAATTCCAGCAGCAACTAATAATTCAGAAGATGATATTTTTCCAGCAGACAAATTCCAGCAGGCAGAATCCAGCGGCAGAAGAATTCAGTAGAAAAATTTCAGCAAACAGCTACTGATTCAGCTTATGACTTGTAACTGGAGCATTTAACATGGAATAAAGGTTGTTAATGGCATATTATGATCATTAATTGGAAGGCCAACAATCATAATTTGGCCTATAATGTAAATTTGAGAGCAACGCCGGTGTCGACCAACCCCGTCCCTGGGGTGTGACATCTCCTAGTACGATGTGGTTCGGGGACGAACCAAGCGGAAGCTGGTGGGCATGTGAAACCCGGGGCCGAAGAGGGCGGGGGTGATCGCCGGTCCCATGAGGTTGCACGGACAATGAGCGGCTCCTGGCAGGCTTCTAGGCGGAGGGAACATGAATGAACCAATCTTACACCAGAAGGAGGGGGATTCCGAAACTGTTCAATGTAATGGATTGTACAGTTGAAGATGACTTAAAAGATTTGATATGTACTACTCATACCAATAAGATGCATCTTCTTTTCGGTAGCTCATCACATAAGAACTCCAAAATTAAGTGTGCTTGACTTGGGGCAATTCTGGGATGGGTGACCTCCTGGGAAGTTTCCTAGGGTGCGTGTGAGTGAGGACATAAGCACGCTGGAAAGACTTGTATTGGTACAGTGAGGACATTCGTCGAATCTGGGACGTTACTCAGGTATAGCCAAGTTTCGAGGACGAAACTTCTCATAAGGAGGGGGATGTGAGAACCAGCTTTTCCAGCAGCAACTAGCATTTTCAGCAGCTAGCAATATTCAGCACCAATGGGAAAATTCCAGCAGAATATAGTAATTCCGGCAGCAACTAATAATTCAGAAGATGGTATTTTTCCAGCAGACAAATTCCAGCAGGCAGAATCCAGCGGCAGAAGAATTCAGTAGCGAGATTTCAGCATATAGCTACTAATTCAGCTAATGACTTGTAACTGAAGCATTTAACATGGAATAAAGGTTGTTAATGGCAGATTATGGTCATTAATTGGAAGGCCAACAGTCAGAATTTAGCCTATAAATAGCACCCTCAATCTGGAATTGTTGTTACACAAATCTTGAGTAATCACTTGAATTTTTAAGCGAAAAGAGTGTCTTGTTCGAGCTGTAAAATCCAGTAGCAAGAACAACCAGATTTCCACTGAAATCTCTAGCAAATTACAGTAAGTGGGCTTATGTATAAATATCTTGAAATCAGTTTGATAATTCATGTTTTGAAGCAAAACATATATATTTCTGATCTCTGATTTTTGAAGCACTGAAACCTAGTGAATTAATTGTAAAAATATATATTCTGAACATTACTGATTACTGGTCTCACCCCTTAGAGGAGAGAACATATAGGGGACTGATATCATTTTAGCCATGAAATTCAATAACGTGCTCAGTGCTTACTTGCTTACTTGTTAAATTCCTGATTTCTGTTCTGAATACTGATCTCTGAATTCCGATTCCTGAATACTGATTCCTGTTCTGAAAATAAGAGTTTTCTGTATATTATTGTATTACTGTTTCTGTTAAAAATAGTTTCGAAAACTGGGAGTTATTCTCGTCCCTGCTTACTGAGTGACAACCATATCACTCACCCACCGAACACATCTCAGATAAGAACGAGGAAGAAAAGTTAGAAGAAGAAGAGCATATTCAGTTCTGGGATTGGTGAAGAAGACCGTTGTTTATCAGTTCTGACTTTATGTTTTATTTCCGCTACATCTGTCAAGACATGGTGTATTTGGTTTTACATTTCTGCTGTAAAACATTAATATTTGAGTTTGTATCAGAAAATGTTATATTCAGTATTATGAATAAAAAGACTGATTTCTAAATTTTGTACTTCTGAGGCTTGTTGTTTTCGAATGTAAATTTGAGAGCAACGCCGGTGTCGACCAACTCCGTCCCTGGGGCGTGACACTTTACATTTTTCAAATCATATTTCACAATTTTTTTGTTAAACATAGTTCATTACTAGTACCGTTTTGCACTTACTCATATTTTAGTGATCTAGCTAATCTAGTTGTTCAAAAAAAATTGAACAGCCTAAAAAATATTAAGAGTGACATAAAGTTTATAAAATTTTATAAAAGTTTATTCATTTCCTCTAAACTCTAATATAATCCTTACAGAGGTCTTTGAGTGATTTTATGTTCTCAAGGAGGTTTAAATGGTTAGTACAGAACTGTTTCATTCTGCAATAAAAATTTATGACTAGTATGCTTTTTTATTTCAGCTTGGTATCCTTCTTGTTGTTTTCAGTCGAAAGGATTTCAACTCACATTGTTCTTGTTATTGTTCGAAACCCCTGTGCTCTCAGGAATCAACCCCTGTGAGTCATGACTTCTGTTAAGCGCTTCTCTCCTTCTTCATTAGTAAGCTTGATTGAATCATTTCATTAAACCACCAAGTGAATTTTTGTTAAATGTTCTTGTTGTGAATTTCCAGCCTATTTTGCACACTTCCTGAGTTAATTTAAAAAATTGGCAAAAAAAGTGTGTAATCGTGTTAATAAAGGTTTGGAAATCAAGCAGTAAAAATTTTCTTACAAATTTATATAGTGTTTGTGCCCAAGCAAATTTAGACTGAATTTTTGCTTGATTTCTTAGTTTACTGTCCGATAACAATTTCTTTGGTTACGGGTCTCTCCATTAAGATGACTTTACCGTGAGTTGTAATAGGTTTTAGTACAAAGTGGAAGATAATAACTTAAAGAAATTGCTAAAAGATACTGCCATAAACTAGTAAAGAATCCGATCAAATGCATCTACTAGTTGTGAACTTGTGGTAAACAGCAGTCGACCAAGTTCTGAAGTTACAAGATATTGAGCAATGCTTCTTGGAAGAGATGACCGCACAAAAATCAATCTGACAAATTGAGTCGGAACCTTTCCACACTTGCAACGCTAGCAGTCATCCCTGCAATCTGGATCTTTGATACTTCGGGTTTGAGGGCCGGAAGACACGATGTATAGAAATTTTGCTCAACTGACGAAACCTACATGCTTCATTTATTTTTACCTTTTGCGAAATGTTATATATAAAACTTGTTCCACAGTGCTCAGTCTTGCAAAGTAAAATTTCTTCCCCTGATCATCATAATGATTATTTCTAGTAGCTTACTAGGTTTCTAGCTCCCAAACTATCAAGTTTTCTTAAATGTGAGCTCAGACATAATGTATGTAGCAAGAGCACAGTGATTTTGGGTAGGAGAAGAAGAATGCGATGGTGTTTAAATTCTTGCACATTCCAGTTACCACAAATGAAACAGTTGTTTCACTGTTCCAATCAGCCACTTGATCGTAAAACCACAAAACTGGTTATCACAATATTTACATATGAAATTTGGTCATGGGTTAGAATTCCCTTCCCCAAAATGAAACTAGAAAACCAGAAAAGAATCGGAAAAATACGTTGCGCGTCACCAAATGATGAAAATGACGACAAAATAGTTTCCGAATTTCCTTGCCCCATAAGAGCATCAGCCATCAAACTTGACAGAACTAGAATCAACCAATCAACTTCCTTGCTCACCAGAAGATGCATCTGGAAAATTGAACATGTTCTGGAAACACAGCAAATTACTAAATAAAAAGCAAAAAGAAAAGAGAATGGCACAATCCATGATAAATTTAAAGAAACAGAAATGGATGAAAAAGGCTATAATGGCGAAGTTAAAACATGTGTCACCCACATTTTGTATGCAGGGAAACCATTTTATAACAATTTTCCAATAAAATCTACAATCCTATCCTTACAAACAGGTATACTTCCTCGAAGTACCCTCTCATTACTTCTTGCCCCTCTTCGCCGCAGTTTTCTTCGCCGGTGATTTCACCGTTTTCGGCTTTGCGCTTCTCGCCGGAGCCTTCTTCACCGGAGTCGCCTTCTTTTCAGCCGGAGATTTCTTCACAGCCGCCGTCACTGTGATGGTCTTCTTTCCCGGACTCGACCTGGTAGTTCTCTTCGCAACCTTGGATGGAGGTTTTATTTCAGTCTTCGGCTTTTCCGGTGCCTTTCTCTTGGTCGCCGTCTTCTTCGCAGTAGCAGCCGCCTTCGGCTTCGCGGCAGGTTTAGCCTTCGCCACCGGCTTTGCCTTCGTTGCTGGCTTGGGTTTCGATGCGGCGGTGGCCTTTGGCTTCGCAGGAGTAGCTTTAGCTGGTTTTGCTTTAGAAACTGCGACCTGTTTTTTCTTGGGGGCGGCGGCCTTAGGCTTAGGCTTAGGCTTAGGCTTAGGCTTGAAAGCAGCGGACGGCTTCTCCTGAGCCGGTTTTGGCGAACGAATCGGTGGCAGCTTAAAAGAGCCCTTGACTTTCACAAGCTTACCATTCTCCACAAGCTTCTTCAATTGAACAAGCAATAGCTTCCTGAAATTAGGCGGCAGATTCTTCTGTTTCGCCTCAATAAACTTCGCAATCGCAGGCTGACTCGATCCAGTCCTTTCCTTCAAAGTCACGATCGCATCTTTAATCATCTGCATGCACAAAGATAATTAGATCCCAATTCATTACTAAATCCAACAAGATCCGTAAAAAAACCACTCGATATACCTCGAAGTACGGCGGGTGCGTGGGGGAACTACGCTTTCTGGGTGCCGCTACTTTCTTCTTCGGCTCTTTGGCCGCAGCCTTCTTAATTTTGGAGCTTGCGGGTGGAGGATCTTTCTCATCCGTAGGCTCGGTTACGACGTTTGACTCGGCCACCGGCTCGGCTTCGACCGGGAAAACTGGTTCTTCAGGGGAGGCCATTCAGAATTCCTGCACCGATTGGGAATTTGAATTGATCAGAAAATGGATATGGAATCGACAGAATCACTTCTCTGCTTGCTGTGAGTCCATTGCAGACAATTTTGAGGATTTAAATAATGAGGTTTCGGTTGTTAAAGACGAAAGCTAATTGGTTAATAGAGATTGACGCGGATTCACGCCTACATAAATTTTTAAACTTGGACCGTGGGATTGAATTTAATCTACGGTGGCCAATGTTGATGAGGAGGACTGGATTGGGATGTAGAGCATAGGATGTTGTTTAGGGGATGAAGATGTGTTTTTGGGCTTGATTGATCATTAAATAAGTAGAGCTAGGTTTGACAGATTGAGGTGAGGTTTTTTGCTACTTCAAGAGAATTTCATAAGCTTTCTAACGAATTTTTGGTTAGATTTTAAACGTTAGCGGTTCGTGAGATATCACGCGCGGAAGCTACAGTGGTCGGTACAACGTTTTTCATAGAGTATGTCGTGGTTTTCCGACACTAGTTGAAAATGTCCGTAACGATATGCGGATTTCAACATCTTGTCGGATACTACACTAATGTAGGAACGAGTAGATTCAAGAATCGCAGAAATTCGTTGAGATTTGGTTGGATATTTTTGGAATTAAAACGTGTTGAAGATGACCACTTCTCATGATATAGTATTTGATGATGATTTATTTCATGTAAGTTATGTTCTATAGAGATAATTATTTTTGTATCAAGGTAATGCCATCGTGAATTGTTTTCTTTACATCAATTTAACGCATACAATGTACTATTATCAATAATGTAAATCAAATACTTAATTACCTTTTTATATATGATGTATATTAATGTATGAGTTAATTGGAATAAAATCTCTCCGCAGCATGTTTTATTAGGAATTAGTTCCCGTATCTTGACAAACAAATTTTATTTGTTTTAACTCCTTAACACAACAATTTTACACATATAGAGTTTATTGGTGTGAGACACTTTGTTTATTGTAATTGTAATGTTACTCTGAAATAATTGATTTTTGAGTATTGAGACGGTCTCACGAATCTTTATCTGTGAGACGGGTCAATCTTACTGATATTCAGCTTAAAAAGTAATACTCATAGCATAAAAAATATTATTTTTTCATGGATGACCCAAATAACAGATCTGTCTCACAAAATACGACCCGTGAGACCGTCTTACACAAGTTTTTGCCTTGATTTTTTTACTCAATATATAGCTATTATTGGTTGATGTTTTATCTCAATTATTTGTTTGTGATTTGTCATATGTGTGATTCTTTTGTTTACTGGTTTAGCAGACCTGTTTTTTATGTCAATTTTCATCAGTTATCTGCGTCAAATGGTGATTTAGCTATTCTAATGAATTAGTCAAATTTTCTCCAAGAAATTAGTATAAAAAATCAGAAATTGAGTAAAACATACAAGTGGTAATCAATTAATCATATTAAATACTAAATTTAAATAAAAAAATAATTTTACATTATTAGTTGTGTCAATGTCTCGTGACAAATTTTCACGAGAAAATGAGTATCAAACATAACAAATTGAGTATAAAATATGTCAAATTATATACTTAATTCATCATAACTGGTACTGCCTACTAATAAACAATTTTGACATGATATTATCAAATGATGTCTATTGGGTATTGTAAAGTCCAAAAATCCGGTTACGTAAATTTCATAAATGAAAATTATTAAATTGCTAAATTACTTTAAATAAATTATTTTGGATGCATGAATGATATATTTTGATTGATTAAATGATTAATTGTGTAATTTTGCCTGATTTCATAATTTAAAATTAAAAACTTTCAAGCGAATATCGATAGTTAGTCGGGGATCGGGAACCAGAGATTGTTAAAGATTTAAATGCTAAATTTTTATTTTTAATTAGAAAAACGTTTATTTTAAATAATTTAATAATTTTAGCATTTTAGGGTCGAATTTAAATTAATTAGCAGTAGCAAGAAATTTATGTAATTTATAAAAGATTTTTGGAAATGAGCATTTTTAAATAGTTTAGTGTGAGGCCTAATAATTTCCAAAAGATTTTTTTGGAAATGAGTATTATATACAATTTACGTGAGAAAGAAACAACGGCCGAACTAGGAGTCTTGCAAGAGAAGTTTCGAATTTTTTTCTCCTTCATTCTTCGATTTTATTCCTCGTTCTTCCTTCCAACAACAATCACCCGAATCCCTTACATCCTAAGGTGGGTTTTGTCGAGAAAAAAGTAGAAATCGTCATCTGTTCGTCACCGACGTTCCACCGAATCGATATTTGTATTTTTAGCGTTTTAAACGCAAAGGCACGTTCAAAACCTTTCTTTTTGCATCATTCAAACCATATTAAGCATGTTTATGATCTTTTGAAGGAAAAAACGCGATGATCAAGTTTTAGTAATGTTTTGAATAATTTATTTTAACGTTTTGAAGTTTTTAATGAATGTTTGAGTCCCGTTATGATTGCTAGGGACTCGCTGCCATTAAAGAGAAGGGAAATGATGTTTAGAAGTCCTAAAAAGAGTCCCATGTAGGTTAGAAAAGGACTGGAACGAGAGGAAAAAGCGCCGAGCCTCGGTTAAGATTTATTGCATGTAAGAGTTCGATTTTGGCACTTGCGAGGGGAGACTATGTGCAGGTTGTCTAGCCGTGATCAAGGCCCTAATGTTGGGTTGAGTCATGGTCGTAGAGAGTCCTAATGTGACTGGAGACAAGGGTAGAATGATAGGGAAGCATTGGACCTAGCGCGCACGTACGGTTTTGGGGAAAGAAAGGGGGAGAGACAACACATGGGGGGCTGTGCACGGGAGCTGATGCGTGAGCGGCCTGGTAGGATCCTAAGAAGATGTCTAAGGGGCTGGATTTGGTCTAGCTAGGGGATAGTCGAAGGTGGCTCGTGAAAGGAAGGGCCACTACGCGTGAAGGAGGGAAATCGTGGAGCAAAACGAGCCTAATATTTCTAACATAAAAACTAAAAAAATGGAAGATATTCCCTCTCACATAGAATCATCACTCAATGCTTGTATGAAATCCATAAATATAAAAAAAAATCAATCAATCAATCAATCGTATTAATAAAAACCGAGCTTTTTCATCTTCTATGGTCTACATACACAAAATCGAGGGACGTAAAATAACCTCACTTAAACGCATAATATTAAAAATAAAATATAAAACCTTAATACGTCACCGATATTAAGTTTTATTCTTAATTAATGAAAGAAAAATCAAAATAACTGTATGATTATGTTCCCATATAAAAATTTGAATGTCACAATATAAATATCAACTATTCTTCTACTAGCTTAAAAAATAATTATTATTATTCTACTTATTATTAATTATAAATCTCAAGGATTTCGAAAAATTAAAATATATATTAAAAATTCCAATTATAATAGTAATTAGTTTAGGGAAAAATTATATAAGCATATCCAGAATTATTTATTTCCAATTAAAATCAAAATTTTAATATTTATTATGTATCCACTGAAAAAATAGAATAACCATAGCACAGAAATCCATGAAAATGAAAAGAAAAACATGTGTTTATCCTAGTCATGAATTTTTAAAAATTCACTTGTGATTTTTTTTATTAAATATTTGACTTTTTTATTTGGATTTTAGGAGGAAAAAAAACTTTTTTTTAAAAAAAAAAAACTTATCATTAACTTATGATCTTGAACTGCAAGTGCTCAAAGTAATTATCTCTTTATAAATACAACCAAACGACAATCTTAAATAAATAGACGTGCACATAAATAAAATAAAATAGTAATTATCAACAAAACATCAATATATTATCACACATAAATATAAATGGTCATAGCAAATAAATTGTGTAAATCATAAATACAATACTAACATAAAAACAACACATTAATCACGTCTTAAACTACATATATGTATCATCTTAGTGATAGGATCGGTTGGGAGATAATTGTTGAGCTACGATGGCTCGGATCTTGAAATATTGAACACCGATAAATTAAATCGAGTTTGGTTTTTAAACCAAGCGGAAGACACTCAAAATAATCCTTCGTAGAAACCGATTAAACATTCTGTAAAGCATTTGAAAATATATGCAAGTTGAATGAGCAAAAATATTTTGGTTGAAGCATTTTATCAAACACTTGGTATGCAATATTTTGGTATTTAAAGAACATATAAAAAATACTTCAACAATGCATCTTTAAAAACAGTGGAAATGATAAGTAAATGCAATAAATAAATAGACACAAATTTGTTTATGGATTTTCGGAGATTAACAACTCCTATGTCACCCCTTCATCCCCTTGGGAAGAATCCAGTAGAAGACTTTGATTTATACAACACCTTGTACAAACCCATTTCAACTTAGAACTTATCTCTTGCTTAATTGAAACTTCTAGCACACTCTCAATTGTAGGCCGCAACCTCACAATCCGCATAATGTTTAACGTCTCTTATGCCAATACTACAAACACAATCTTTAATGTCTTTGTGTAAAGACTCACTCAACTAAACTTTGAAGTTCAACTTTCTTGTATATGTGTGAGTGATTGTGTGTGAGGAATTTATCATTTAAAGTGTCCATCTCAAATGTATCCTCACACAAAGGCTTGTGCTCTCAAATAGCAGATTTCTTAATGCTAGATGCCCATGTTTTAAATCCCCTTCAAAAGCACTTTTTTGATCTTTAAGATGTTGTATTTATAGGCCCCAACAAAGATATATACGTTAGACACAAGAATATGACAGTTTGGAAAGTTTCTGTACTGTTCCTGAAATTGCAACGGTCAAATTCGCCTTGCTGGACATTTTCCCGAGTTTAAACTGGTTGGTCGACGGTTGAAACTGGTCAGCGGTTGAAAACTGATCAGCGGTTGAAACTGGTCAACCGTTGAAAACCGGTCAGCGGTTCAAACTGGTCAGCTGTTCAATCTGGTCAGCATCTCAACCACAGCTCAACTGGTGTGCCGTGCAGAACCAGTAGTTTCATCGCCACTTATCAGCATCTTAAGCTTCGATTCAGACTTTGACTTCTGAAGATTATTTGTAGATCATCATCTTATCTTTTCAACGCATATTGAATCGCTTCATTTCAATAACCGAACTGAGAGATACGGCTAAAATACTGCAACTGTTCATACCCAAATGATTGTTATTTTCGGGCAATCAGTTTGTTCATTCAGCAAACGGTTTGACCTAGATACCATTTGATTTTGTCCAACTAACTTGTTCCAAATTAAGTTTTCTGTTCATTCTAGTTGGCGGATTGTCATTTGAATTATCCAGCTGAGAGATATCATCAAAATACCGAAGCTCGCCAGAAATTCAGTTTGTGCATAATTCAGTTTCAATTTGCTTCTTGTTTTAATAACTTCACAATTGAGTAAATATGTTAGAAACACAATAATAAGTTTTGTTAACATTAAAATCAAGATTGCAAACATAAAATGTTCCAACACTTAGTATAAATTCACCCCTATTTTAATCCAATATTTCCACAAACTATCCACACAAATCCATACAAAAAACACACACCAAGAACAACCAAGTACTAAACGAATATTATATCCAGCACATTACCTTTAGGTCACATTTGTTGATATGGATTTGAAATACATAGATTCCAGTTATAGATTTATTGTTAATAATAAAATAATATATCAAATCTTAAATTCATATCTTACTTTTTTACACATTAATTGCACAAAGTATAATGAATTTCAAATGATATCATTATTGGATAAACTTGAAATACATCCTAATAACATAAAACACAATATAAACATGAATTTATTTGAAGTTCATGGTTTTGCTTCTCTAAAATAACAAATATATATTTGAACACATTTGAAATATATGTATTTGAAATCATATACATATACGAGTGTTGAATTGCGAATTTTCTTATGTTTTTCTTTATTTTATACATTTGTTTTGTTTTATGGATTTTTCAAGCATTTTATGTGCTTCTAGGTTATTTGTGTCATTTGATAATATAGATCAAATCATTTCAAAGTAAATTACTCAATTTATGTGCTTCTTCTAGGTTATTTGTGTTATTTTATAATTAATATCAATCCAATAATTATAAAGTAACTCATTCAATTTACACCTAATGATAGCGTTTCAATTAAATCAATTTTTTCTGGAAAAATTGAGACCTAGGTCGGGGTGGTGGCAGTTATGTTGGACTTACTCAAAAAATGGTTTTAAGATTTAGATTAGAAATTGGAAGCACCCTATTTAATTTTTTGGTTAAATTGACGACACATGTTTAAAAAATACAATAATATAATACTTTATTTAATTTTAAATTATTAACAATTATTGTTGGGAGCAATAATTGTCCTTGCTTGGTAGAGCGATCGAACCGTGGTGCTTGAGCTGTTGTGCGGTTTAAAAGATTTGAGTTGCACCATTACGACTAGCTATAGCTTTTGGTAAAGCGACAAGTACTCGATCCTACAATTGTGTTTTTAAATTAATGTCTCAATAAGTCGGCATATCTTATAGTAATTTTACACAAATGTCCTTAAAAACATGTCAGCAAATGTCATTTTTCTTATCGTGTCTTTGTAATGAATTTGACATTGAGAACAAGTGAATTTTAGGTACTCTTTTGTAAATTTGCTAATGTTTATTTGCAGATAAATTTGATTAATTTTCAATTTTATTCATAAAAAAATTAATGAGAAATTTAAAAATATAGATTTCACTTTCTACTTTTGAATTTAATGTATTCAATTATCTTTATAATAAATATGAATTACAGGAATAATTTATTAGCATTTTTAGATATTAAAACTTCCACGTATGATATTTTTATTTTTTTGATTATTTAGTGTATTATATTTTATAAATTTGTGTTTTATTAAACATATCTATTTATTTTTTGACTAAATTATACATTTATTTAATTCATATTATTTGAAAATTTTTATTTCACATGAAATAATGGTCATCAATATTAATTTACAAAAGATAGATTCAGATAAAAATAGATAAAAATAACTATTTAAAATACGTAATTCTAAAAGAATAGAGAAAGATAAACAAAATCGTTAAAATGTAAAAAATGTAGTATAAGAATAATTGATATTGAGTTTAATAACAATTTTAGTGGTTTTATTTTAAAATTAGTATGATAATTTTTGTTATTTATGAGATTTTTTTATAATTGTTCATCAGCGTTCCATTTAAATAAATAATGACTTGGGTATTGCAAAAATCCATTATTCTGTTAATCTATTTTTATAATTTTTCCTTATGATTTGTGTTTGAATGAAAAAACATCTTTTCTGACTTGAGAAAATTGTCATTATGTCAAAATCACAATAGAAGCGCCTTCAAAAGTGTGACATATGGATGAGTGAATATATGTGACTTATGGTCATGTTCTATTATGTTTTGCTCTATTTAACCTGATAAATACTTATAAACTTAATGATATTTAAACGAATTTAAATATTATTCAAATTTTGTAAATAGGTTTTCAACCATTATGTAAGACTGAGTGCTTACCGCTTTACCAAAAGTTATAGCTGGTGGTAATGGTGCAACTTAAATCTTTTAAACCGCACATCAACTCAAGCACCATGGTTCGATCGCTCTACCAAGCAGGGACAATTATTGCACCAAACAATCTCCATCCCAATAATTACATTCCTTGCAATCAATGACAATCGAACCCGTGACCTTGGCTCTGATACTAATTGTAGGACCGCGTGCTTACCGCTTTATCAAAAGCTATAGCTGGTGGTAATGGTGCAACTCAAATCTTTTAAACCGCACATCAACTCAAGCACCACGGTTCGATCGCTCTACCAAGCAGGGACAATTATTGCACCCAACACATGTCACCCACATGTAAAGCACACACCTAATTATCCCACCAGTATAAATCGAAATGAATTATGCCCTGTTCATCTGGCAACAAAAGAGGAAGTGTATGAAATACTTGACCAAGAATTCGAAATATAAATATCATGAGAAAAAGAAGCAAGATCTTTATCTACTTTCATCCCAAATGAAGTGAAATGGAAAATGCTATTATACATTCGTATTTTCCTTCTAAATTAAATAGTCATCAAAGAATTTCCTGTGAACATATTTAGTAACTCATACGACATTGCTGCTTCGGCCAACTTAATTTCACTATTGTCAAGATATAATGTTCGAGTTTCGTATTCAAATATTTTAGCATCACAATACCTACATATAAGAATAGATGCTAATTGATGAGGTTCATCAAACTATAAATTATATTGAAATTCAGATGCAACATCACACCAAAGAAAAAAAGTATAACAAATGTCACAAAGATTGTCAACTATATGGAAGACCCAAAGTTGACAACATGCAGCGGAATGTTAAAGTTTGTAACACAAATTATAAGTGTTGTGTCAAATGTTACAACATTTAAGACAACATGCAGCGGAATGTTAAAGTTTGTAACACAAATTGACTATAAATAAATAGAATGAACAAGATTAAATTTGCAGGTGTCTCATGGCAAAAATTAATAACTAGAAAAACCTAATCATTTACAAACCAATCACTAGTGATTAAGATTAAAATCAATTTTCTCAACACGTTGAGAAAATAAATGCTTCCTAAAATCAAATACTCAGAATAAAACTCATTCAAGAAAGCAACAAAAATGTGAAGCCAAAACAGGAGCAACGAAAACAATCTTTAGTCAACTTCGTCACGGATGTTGTCTGTAGATGTCCCCAACAATCAAGGCAACACGCGGTATCTGCACTCTTCACAACAGCAGCGTCTTCGTGAGTTGTTTTCCTTTGAAGAACACGACGTGCAAAAGTGTGTGTGAATTATTGAACGAGGAAGAGCATCAACAAAGTCCTTGTTTATCTTATTTATAGACCTTTTCTCTCCTAGAGTTTATCTCCACAAGGAAACATATTGCACAAGGAAAGTAGGAGTTTTATTTAGAACAAAACTCCTTTTATACATTGATATCATATCATGATAATATTTGCATAATTATCTCATTATCTTAGAAAGGCAAAATCTTAAAATATTATACAATAAAATCTAAAAGGAAAAAATAATATTAGGGAAATATTTTAAGTTATCTTAAATTATATCAATTAAATTAAGAAATAATATTTACCTTCAATCTCCCCCTTTTTGCCTTTCTGGACAAAATGAGATCAAACTCATTTATCCTTGTTAGCTCAAGTCATCTCCTCCTGAATCCAAGAATTTTTCTCCCATTAGCACGGGTGTTGTTAAAGTTGTTGGCAACACTTGGGACAACACCTGCACCATTTCATTAACAGTTCATTAAGCAATTAAATCAAGCGTGGAGTAAAAAAACTGATAGAACAAAGATAAAAAGGAAACAGGAAATATGAATCAATCAAGCAACACACTCAGTTCACATCCCCTCCATCAGTATCCTCTTCCTCTTCAGTTTCCTTCATCCCAGATGGACCAGCTTCTCCAGCTCCAGTAGATGTTTGATCATCCTCTCCCCTTTTTTGTCCAGAATGGACTCCCACTTCTAGAAGCAATCTGTAATTTGTAGCCAAATTTTCATAATAGGCTATATCAGCCTTGGCTTGCTCAATCTTGGTTAGGGCATGCTGGAGTTGAGCTTGGACTTCAGCTGTCATGACTAGTATAAACCCCGCGGGTGTAAAAGTGACAGAAGATCTTGGTGGAGTGCCAGAGACAGGAGGTGCTGCAGTAGGCTCAGATCAGGGAAGATCAATTTTCCTGTTGCCTTTGAAGAATGCAGGAGCAATCTTGAATAGTTCACCGATGTCAGACAGGTGCTCCTCTAAATCCCTAATGAGACCTTGTGAGACGAGCAGCCCATATATCAGACTGGGGAATGGGAGCTTCGAGGCCTTGAGGCCGCCATCAGCATATTGAAGCACCGTGTTGAACACAAGTTTCCCAAAGTTGAAAACTCCATTTGTTCCAATGAAGTATAGCAGAGACTGTGGATTAGGGGTGGGCAATCGGATCGGGTTTTTCAGGTTCCACCCGACCCGAACCCGATCGGGTGCAATTGTCGGGTAAAATCAGGTAATTATTACCCGAACCCAATTATATTTTTGTCGGATCGGGTTCGGGTATAGAATTGCTACCCGAATTACCCGATCAGGTACCCGATTGTTTTTTTTAAAAAAAACATATGGGCTTATAATTGGACCGGTCCAGTTTAATAAATTGGAAAACCATTATGATGTTCATTTTTTTTTTGCTAATAAATTTACATCTTTATGCAGGTGATGAAACATTCCAGATGATATTTTGAAATTCAAACAAGAAGTCGATTCTGATTTTTTTGGTGAAGATCTAAGTTTGATTTCAAGATTACATTTGTTAATTTCTTATATATGCATCTAAATAGTTTATGCTCGATTTTTTGTGTTTAACTTTTGTAGACATTCACGAGACAATACTATTTTGATAAGCCTATTTTCTCGTCACATATTATTTGATAGGCACAAAATGATAAAATGTTATTTTGTAAAAAAAAAAAACCCGAACCCGACCCATACCCGATCCCTACCTTATCGGGTACCCGAAAAGCGGGTATTGTCCAGAATCGGATCGGGTTCGGGTAATGAAAATGCTACCCGAAAAAATCGGGTACCCGATGCGAACTACCCGAAACCCGACCCGTGCCCACCCCTACTGTGGATAGCAGATGGCAGTGTTTCAGAAAAGTGAGCAAGTTTTGTCTCGCAAAGACATCCACGTCGATGTTCTTTTCCTCCATGAAGTCGCGATGCATGTAAAGATGCCACTGAGCAACTGCATTCTTAGTGTAGAACTTGTCAGAGAAGGCAGTGGTGAGATCATAGTCGGAGAGATCTGTGTTGCCCTCAGTGTTCTCAACATCTGGGGCAACATTTGAAGAAGTAGGAGACTCTTCATTGCTTTCAGGGTCTGAGGCAGTGGCCTCATCAGAAACTCCTTTAGAATGGGGAGAGAGTGCGCCAGAGTCTGTACTGACAGATAGGGTGTCTGTAGATTCTTCCATCTCCTCAGGCACGGGCTGGATAGGAGAGAAGTGTGCAGGACATCAAGGGGTAGTCTTCTTGGCTTTCTTCAAGTCAACCAACACTTGAGCAAAAGACACTTCGTCCTCATCAGACGAAGTTGGCTCTTTCTGTTCAGCCATTGGTACTGTATCAGAAGATGTGGAGGTGGTCTCACCAGATGAAGTGGAGTCGGACTTTGCAGCGTCTGTTAGCGTGGGCTTCTTCTGGGTCACTAGCTCATAGTCAGCGTCATCAGAGTCATCTCCCGATTTATTTTCCGGGTCAGCTAGGGAAGGAACCTTAGATGGTTTCCCTTTGTGAAGGAAAAATTTGTTTGGGGTGAGGTCCGGATTATATTCCCTCACTCTCTTTGATCGTCGTTTTTGAGAATAGGGTGGAACCGTACGCCTGTAAGCTTCCCAATCCCACGGGGGGTTTTCAACATCCCGTATATTTCTTGGTTCACCGGGAAGGATCGTCTCAAATGGCTCGGGCTGTACAGTAACAGGAACCAATTCCAGAGATGGCTCTACTGAAGATGTTGCAGGAGATGTTGTTGAAGCAGGGGCAACATCTTCTCTGTGCCCCATCTCGCTTTGGATGTCATGGGGATCGAAACCATTGCCTGCCATTAAATTGAATATCGAGTGAGGGAGAAACGGTGACAAAATTCGGAAAAATGAAATCACGTAGAATTAATTTTCGAGGATTTGCGAAGGGATAAAAATGACGATAGTGTGAATTAGGCATGAAGGAGTGTGTATTAAAAGATAAGGAGCACAATCATCACAATGGTAACAAAATCAGAAATTCATACGATCCTAATGGTAAAAAAAATATAACGGAAAAATTTAGCCGTTAGCACCTTCCTACAATTACTGAGATAATTTCATCCAATAATTTTTCAATGTAATTTCCAGAATTGAAACCCCTATCGAATTAACACCATTGAACCATCAAAAATCACATATATTCAATTTTTCGTAAAATTTTGATTTTCATCGAATTTTATTTGTTTAAATACTCATGTCCTCATGACACATTAATATTCACATTGTTATGTTTATGTATGACCTATTTATGTCTAATAACAAAATGTGACAGAAATATAAACAAGAAAACAAATATGAGATATGTTTACAAATGAAGTGTTGTCACAAATGTTGGCAACATCTTCCGACAACACACACAATTTCAGATAAACAGTTTTAATTTTTCTTCGCACTCAGTGATTAAACAATTTTCTGAACATAAAAGTGGTAGTTCCCACACTAGAAGAACAGTCTTCATTGAACTTCTCTAGATAGCTTTTTCCATTTTCTTCTATTTCTGTGATAGTTTTAGAAGGGGTAGCTCTCATACTGAAGGTGTACCCTTCATTGGGCTTCTTTAGGTAGCTTTTTCCATCTTTCCTTCTAATCACAGACCCAAAATTTTTAATTATTATATTTCAATTTTTCTAGGGTTGCTTGTCACATTGATTAGAGTCAAGTGATCATTCTTCAAATTCTTTGTAATTGAGTTCACATGTATATGTGTGAGGAATTAAAATATAACAAGTAATTGTAGGTGCATCAGAAAACTATGCAACATATCACAGTATGAATGCAATGCAGAATGCCTAAGTCCTAAAAATGCACATGTATGTTAGGTGTTGTTCGAGATGTTGTAATATCTGAGACAACATTTATGAATGTTTAGGCAGAACACATGCTGAGAGATTTCCTAATATTAGAGATTCTCTCAAAATCCAATGCTTTTGTGAATCTGTCAGCCAATTGGTTATTTGTACCAACAAATTCAATTTGAATCAATCTTTTTCTACTAAATATCGAATAAAATGGTGTCTAATGTCAATGTGTTTAGTTCGAGAGTGTTGTACTAGATTTATTGAGATATTGATTGCACTAGAATTATCACAGTACACAACTAAAGATTCACTCTTAAGTCCACAGTCTTCTATCATTTGGTTCATCCATAAAAGTTGAGAGCAACAACTTCCAGCTGCCACATATTCAGATTTAGCAGTTGAAAATGACACACAATTTTGTTTTCGATTGTGCCAAGAGATCAAATTACTGCCAAGATAAAAGCAACCTCCAGATGTGTTATTCCTATCATTTAAGTCACCAGCCCAATCAGCATCAGAAAACCCTACTAAATTTTAATTGGTTTCTTGAGTGTACCATAGTCCTAAGTCAATACTTCCAACTATGTAACGTAAGATGCGCTTCACAGGTTTCAAATGAGAAATTTTTGGATTGGCTTGATATCTAGCACATAGGCACACCCTAAACATGGTGTAACGGCGAAATACAGGAGACTACCTATAATGCTGCGGTATTAAGTGTTGTCAATATTTTCGGCAACATTATCTTTGCACAATTTTTCACTTGATCATATAGGAGTTCTCATGTGTTTGGTGTTTTCATTTGTAAATTTCTTCACCAATTTTTTAGCATATTTACTTTGACACAGAAAGATGTCATCATGCACTTGTTTAATTTGCAAACCCAGAAAGAAACTCAACTCACCAACCATGCTCATTTCAAAGGTAGATAACATGCACTCAACAAAATCATCAGCATGCGTTTTGGATGAAGAACGAAAGATTATATCGTCAACATAAACTTGACAAATAAGAATCTCACCTTTTGATTTCTGAATAAAAAGAGTTGCCTACCTCACATCGTTTGAAGTCAATTTCAAGTAGATACTCTGTTAATCTCCCATATCACGCACGTGGTGCTTACTTCAAACCATAAAGTGTCTTCTTTAATTTGTAAACATGATTCAAATGATGTGGATCCTCAAAGCCCCATCAACATTTTTGGGTTCGAAATTGGATATAAAACATGAAAATCTAACATGTGAGTATGTAGAGCTCATGCATATAAGTCCATCCATCTTTCGGTAATCCACTTTTTCTTTCTTTCGAGTTTGAACTTCTCCACGTATATTTCCAATTATTTGAGATGATGGATAATTTTTCTGAATTTTACTTGGAATATTATGTCCATCATCTACAGCATCATCATCACTGTGTGTGTCTTCCTCAGATTCCGTGACTTCAATGTCACGTGTTGTGCTTCACTTGCATTTTCCAATGATAGAGGAATTTCCAGAAGCTCTTCCACATCATCTTCAGCTATTTTCTTTTTTAGATCTGCACAATAATCAAAAACAACATTAATAGATTCCATAATAATCCTAGTTCTTAAATAAAACATGCTATAGGCTCGACTATTTGTGTCATATTCAAAAAATAAACACTTATCACTTTTTGAATCAAACTTTGCAAGTTGATACATGTCATTCAAATTATAACAAACACAACCAAAAACATGAAAGTATTTCAGATTAGGCGTCTTTCCCATGATTATTTCATAAGAAGTCATGTTTGAACCACTTCTTAAATACACCCTATTTAAAATATGGCAAGCTGTATTAAGGGCTTCTGCCCAAAAACGCTTTGAGATATTCTCCGAGGCTAGCATCACCCTAGCCATTTCTTGTAATGTCCTGTTCTTGCGTTCTGCTATGTCATTTTGCTGTGGAGTTTTTGGTGCTGAGAATTCATGTGAGATTCCTTTCATGTCACAAAAAAATGAGAATGAAGAGTTTTCAAATTCCTTACCATGATCAGTCCTGATCCTTCTCACCTTCAAGTCATGGAAGTTTGTAATTGTAACTAACTTTTTAAACACATCGGAAGTGTCTGATTTCTCCCTAATGAAAGTAATCTATGAGAACCGTGAGAAATCATCAACACATACAAAAGAATACTTCTTACCTCCAAAGCTTTCGACTTCCATAGGACCCATAAGATCCATGTGTAGTAACTTCAGACAGCATGTTGTCCCAGGTGATGGCAACACTGGGTGTGACACGCGAATTTGTTTACCCTTTTGACAATCTTCGCACACATATAGTATACCAGATGAGAGGTCAGTCATACCTCGTACTGCATCGTACTTACATAAATTCTTCAGGGTTTTGAAATTCACATGTCCAAGTTTTTGATGTCATAGGTCGAGTTCACTAGCTTGAGCTTGTTTGAATGAAAGTTCTTCATCTATTTGGTAGCAGTTATCCGAAGACCTTGTACCTGTCATGATGCATATGTCAGTTTCATCAAAAACTTCACAAGTATGTTTATCAAAATTCACATGCAAATTATCATCACACAATTGGCTTATGCTTATCAAATTCGAATTTAATCCTTCAACATAAAGCACATTGTGGAGCTTTGGTAATACTTCAACATTCAATGTTCCCTTTCCAACAGTCCTATATTTAGCTTCCCCTCATTAAGTTACTCTACCACCTTTATGTTCAACATAATCAATGAGATGTTCTCGTGATCCTGTCATATGGCGTGAGCTTCCACTATCAAAGTACCAAAGACCTGCAGTGTTAATTTTCAATGAAGTATAGACAAAATTACAGTGAGTTGTTACCTTTGATACTCAAATTTGTCTTACTGTAGGTCGACGGTTGGAGGTGTTGTGGGAAGTGTTGGACAACATTCGGGGCAACATCCGGCTCGACTTTCGATTTGTGCAGTCATCCTTGAGTTTAAAACAGTAGGGCCTGATATGTCCAGGCTTAAAACAGTAATTACATACATACCTGCGTTTTCTTTTTTTAGGAACGGGTGCAGCAGGTTGTCTTTTTGGTGGAGAACTTTTGATTGAGGACGTGGGTGTATCAGCTTTTTCTTTCACAAAGATAGTTGATTTTGAAGTTTCACCAACTTCAAACACACCGTCTTTGAAACCTAAGCACTTCTTGTCATTTCTTCCCCTCTAAAGTATGGATTCAAACTTGGATGTGCTCGAATTAAACTTGGATAAAGTCTTATTTGCCTTTTGAAGCTCATCTTTGATGTTGCACAGTTCCAAGTCCTTTTTGCTCAGAATAACTTCATGTTTTGCAACCATAGACTTCAATTCAGTGTTATCCTTAATGAGAANACCAAAGACTTCAGTTCAGTGTTCTCCTTCATGAGAGTTGAGTTAAACTTGTTTCTTTTGGTCCAATCGGCATACAACTCCTCATAAAGTTTTTGTACACTCTCAAGAGTGATTTCTTCATCATCAGCTTCCAACTCATCATCTACACTCGAATTTTCAGAAGATGTAGATTTTAAACAAACTGATTTTGCGCACGTGTTGCGTCCAGGAGTGGCAACACCTAGGGCAACACCTAAAGGGTGCACTTGCAGCCAGTGTTTTTCTTTCAACAGTGCAGTCAAGGAGTTGTGATTATCTTCATCATTGGATTTCTCCTCCTCATCAGATTTTTCATCGCTTAGAGAAGCATTATAGCCTTTGTTCTTTCGTAGTCTGTTAGCACATTCGATGGCATAGTGACCAAACCAATTGCATTCTCTATACTGCACTGTGTCATACTTTTTGGAATTAAATTGACCCTTGCCTTCATTTTTTGGTCAAAACTATTGTTGAATAGGAGGTTTAGGGGCTGATAGACTGGGAAATTTTGATTGTTGTCCAGCCTTCTTCTTATCTCTGATTCTCTTCAAGTAATCCCCAAATTTCTTAGCCTTCAAAGAACGGATTGGACATTGTGAAAAAGTCCTGGTTGATCAATGATGATTGGATATAGTCTAGAAAGTGATGGCTAGTGATCAGTTTGAGAGTCTTTCAAGTAAGATGCTCGAGATCTTGAAAATAAAGAGCTTCTAGACTTGTAATATAAATGGGAGCTGCAAATGAATTAATACACTCTTAATCTTTGCAACGTTTGACTTTTTTTTCTGATTCAAAAGCAAATTTGTATATCTCCTTACTTGATTCTTTATACATTTTATTAAATCACAGTTGGTGCCTTTCCAAATATGGAAACTAACGTCTCTGAAGAGTTGACACTTTATGTGAGATAAGATTGTATCAATTTTATGTCTTATTGGCAGACATTCTGATATTCTTATACCCTTGTTTCTTGTGCATGATTGGTCAAAAGATATTCTGATATAAACGAGCTGGTAGGTAGTATTGCTTTGAATTTTGTGAAGTCTTGCTCAAAGACCAAATGCATTGAATTTCATAGAGTCCGTTTGGGCTATGAAAATGTGCAGTTTGATACTCAAAAAATCCAGCTTGAAGAATCCGGCTAGACATATCATTCGGTTGAACACTTATATGATCCAAATTTGAGGAATCCGGTTCTAGAAGGCAATGCGGTTGGACTTCTTGAACTCCGACATGACACATGTAAATACATAAAATGACGGTTGGATCATATAAAAGCTAAACAAAGAACTCTTTGTTATAACCAAAATTAAAGAATCACAATCTAACATTTTCTTGGTTGATGACACATTATTATTTGGACACAAGAATTTACATACCTGTAAAAATATTCAGAACATTATTCGTCGTTTTGAGACTGCCTCCAGAAAAACTATTAATTTGAAAAAGAAATATGTAAAATTTAGTCCTAATACTAAAACATAGATGAAGCATAATGTATTTCTATAACTCTTGGTCAAAGACTTCAAACTATGATTGTATGATTCTTGTGGATGTATATTGGGGAAGGTCAATGTATACATTGACTCCGACGATGTCTGTTATTTCAATCAAAATTCTAGGAAGGATTGAGATTAATAGATTTGATAGCCTTTAATCAAGCACTGTTGGCTAAATAAGCATGGGGTTGTTGATCCATCTTGATTCACCATTGTGGCATGTCTGTAAAGCTAGATACTACCAAAATGGCACTTTTATTGAAAATGAAATGACTCATACATAACCCTTCATTAATGTACGCGGTTTATGATTTTTATAGCACTTGACATGCAAGTCAACTGTTGACCAGAGATTTTATTGATTCTGTGTGACAAAAATGTTTATTTTAATATAATTTACATTTATTTTGACATTTAATTTATTTATTACCCGTGTAAACTGTATAAATAAAGACTTTGAATATACAATACATGCATATGAGGTCGTACATATGGTGAATATTATGAAACATGTATTTTAATTACTTATATTCCAAACAAAGTTCTTAGTCAATTGAGATGCCCACAATAAAGGTAAGAGTTGCTCGATCTCGAGACTAATATCTATAATATGTACCTTGTTGTATTGGTAAGGACGTAGAGATGTTCAAACATACAGATGAATGTTCACATGATGAGTTCATTCAACAGCCCTCCCTCGAACTTTCCAAGTGGTTACCATTCATCAAATGAATAAGTCTGTGGTTATGGTTGTACACCATTAGTTCTTATAATACCGAGGCTCTATATGCTAGGGTTACTTTGACTCATTTACTGACTCCGTTAGGGTTATCAGGTGGGGATGTTAGATACAGTCGCGACACATGTAGGAGTCAATGTATTGTAGTCCGAAATTCATCGCTATCCTACGAGCGTGGATATTCTATGTGACCTGATTATATAACAGTGCACTAAATCCGTTGTCGTTTGCCGTTTTCGTAGTGGTGATATCCTGATTGAATCTGCTACCATACGTTCATCAAGGGTTGAATATAAATTCCATAACAATTTGATATATCTCTGAGCATACATAGTGGCATCGCATGTTCAACTAGGTAACTTTTTTATCCGTTGTCGTAGCCATTTAAAAACTGTTGTAACTGAGGGTGTTGTTGAAAGTCCGTTCAACGACAACGGTTTTTATCCGTTGTGGTAGATCAAATTAAAAACCGTCGCAAATAAAAATAGCGACGGTCGTGATTGCTAAAATTAGCGACGGTTATATAAACCGTCGCTAATTTAAAATTAGCGACTGTAGAAATCACGACCGTCGCTTCATCTTTCAAGAGTTCCGTCGCTAATTTGTTTCGAAAAATAAAAAAAATACTTTTAATAATTTAATAAATCTAAAAGAAACTAATAATCCAAACTAAAATCGTGTAAAAGAAAAAAATTTTAAGTGTTGTGAAGTAGTAAAATCGTGTAAAAGAGAAAAATTTTAAGTGTTATAAAGTGGTTAGAAAAATTTTACGTGTTGTGTGAAAGTGATAAAATTGTGTAATATAAAAAAATTTTAAGTGTTGTGTGAAGAGATGAAATGGTGTAAGAGAGAAAAATTTTAAGTGTTATGAAGTGGTGAAAAAAATTTTATGTGTTGTGTGAAGTGATAAAATGGTGTAAAAGAAAAAAATTTTAAGTGTTGTGGAGGCAAATGGAAAGAAAACGGAGATATTTATAGACAGTTTGCGACGGATTTTGGTTAAATAGCGACGGTAAATGATAAAACGTCGCATATTTTTATTTGGCAACGGTTTGGATTCAAACTGTAGCTAAAATTAGCGACGGTTGCAAAACATTGTCGCTAAAATTAGCGACGGTGAATTAAAAATCGTCGCTAATTTAAACGTAGCGACGGTTTTAACAAACCAGGCGCTAAATTAGCGACGGTTTTTGAAATAACCGTCGCTACATATTGCAACGTTTTCCAAAAACGTTGTTGTTTGTCAAAAAAACCACGCTAAAATTAGCGACGATTATTTTAAAGATGTGGCCAATTTAAACGTAGCGACGGTTTTGAGAAACCGTCGCTAATTATTTCATATTGCAACGTTTTCCAAAATCATTGTTGTTTGGCAAAAAAACCACGCTAAAATTAGGGACGGTTATTTTAAAACCGTCGCTACGTTTAAATTCGCGACGGTTTTGACAAACCGTCGTTAAAATTAGCGACGGTTTTTGAAATAACCGTCGCTAAATATTGCAACGTTTTCCAAAACCGTTGTTGTTCGTCAAAAATACCACGCTAATCGACAACGGTTTCTTCAAACCGTTGTCAATTGTCCAAAAAAACACGCTAATCGACAACAGTTCATAGAACCGTTGTCGTAAACCCAAAAAAAACGCTCAAAGACATTGATCTCAAAAATCGTTATCTTTGACCCCCCAAAGACAACGGTTTTTAAAAACCGTTGTCTTTGCCCCCAAAAAACAACGATTTTCGATAAAACCGTTGTTAAAAAACATACGACAACGGTTTTTGTGAAAAACCGTTTTCGTATGTGCGTTGTTGTATGCAGAATTTCTTGTAGTGTATGTGAGATTAAGAGATTGTATTGTACGCTAAGCATAATCTATTGACAGATGTCATATTTATAATAAATTATTTTAAAAGTTTGTAAAGGCCCTTGGTTACTATGACCAAAATTATTTAAATCAATTATGATGCCAAATTCAGACACAACTAACCTCATGGTATGTGATCTTTTGACAAATTATGGGACATTGAATTGAGATCTTATTCATCATGTTTTGTTCAAGGTTAATCATGTTGAGTTAAAGAGAATCCTTATTGGATATACTGGTAGATCAGATCAAATGGTGTGGCATTATGAAACCAATAGATTTTATACAATCAAGTCTTGCCGTCAGTTCGCTACTACCACAGAGGAAGAATCGAGTGATCTTGGCTTTTCAAATAGCCTCCTTATTTGGTTAAGGAAAATGTGGAACATTAAGATTCACCGATGACGTGTGATCTTTAATCCTTTACCTATGCGGGTGTACCTGAAATAGC
Source organism: Primulina huaijiensis (assembly GCF_012295235.1). Classification (NCBI taxonomy): domain Eukaryota; kingdom Viridiplantae; phylum Streptophyta; class Magnoliopsida; order Lamiales; family Gesneriaceae; genus Primulina; species Primulina huaijiensis. The sequence goes on along the minus strand of NC_133308.1, from coordinate 6,773,219 downwards.
TAGCGTGGGGTTTGTGATGATAAGATGTGTTCGTGTAACGAAATTGCGTGGTTTTCGGTGAACTAAGACAAAATATTGCGGGATAGTTTAGAGAGCGGGTGAATATTTTTTGTGTGTATTGAAACATTATTACGTAAAAATCTTAAAAATTGAATAAGAGCATCTATAATGATATTCAGACCAATGTGTGAACACCGATGTAGTGTTCAAACCAATGTGGGTAGATGTTAAAATGGCGCATGCAAGCTCACACCTTAGAGGGGTATGGGTGGGAGGCCCACCCCACGTCGGCGTCGGCGTCGGCTTCGGCTTCGGCGTCTCCCATCTCATCTCCCTTTATTTTAATTTTTTTAAATATATTTATTAAAATCTACATGAGCTTTTTCAAAAGACTATTTTTAAAATATATATATTAATACATTTTAATAAAGATAAAATAATTTTGACAAAAACTTGGAATCTCTAACGACTAATTACGGGTATGTTAATAAAAAAACAAAAAACAAATTAAATTTCATCTATAAAAACTCATCTCATTCCACAAATTATTTTATTCATCCAAACCTATTATTCTACATCATAAATCATTCCCAAATCTTTTATATACTATTTTCCTAATCACGATTTCATTTGTGATATTTATTTCTAGAATGCAATTTTTTTTTATCCANTTGTATGCAAATGTGGTTTTTTCCTATGTTATACTCATCCATTTTAAATTTATAATACATTTTTTGTTTTAAAAAAATTATGCTAGTAAAATAAAATGAAATAATTTTAAGTAATAAAAACACTAAAAATAATATTTTTATTTTTTAAAAAATAATTTATATTTAAAAAGTGTAAATAAAGTTGAAAATATATTTATTTAATATAAAATGAAAATAAGATAAATCAATAGACAATGAGACTCAAAATAATAAATATTCATATTAAAATGAATATGAGATATTATAATTATTAATATAATATGTATGTGACATGTGTACCTCACACATGCAGATGAAGATTATTATGTTTTGAGCCTAATGGTTGTGGGCTCATTTTTTAAGCTAAGAAAAAGAACAACAAGTCTATTGTGAGACGGTCTCACGAATCTTTGTCTGTGAGACAGGTCAACCTTAACGATATTTACAATAAAAAAACAATATTGTTAGCGTAAAAAATAATATTTTTTTCATGGATGACCCAAATAAGAGATCCGTCTCACAAAATACGATCCGTGAGACCGTCTCTAACAAGTTTTTGTCAAAAAAAATTTAACAGAAGCAGGCAATTATTTTCAGGTAAAAAAAAAATTGAAGAGAATTAAAAGAAAGAAGATAAACCTCAATAGTTGTGCAATTATTTTCAATCACTAAAATAAATAGTACAAAACTCATGTATTATTAAAATAATTTTTAAATTAAAAATATTATTTATAAAGTTTTAATTTGTTTTATTACGTATTTATTTAACATATTAAAACTAAAAGTTATTTCATTAATATTTAATAATTTATCCAATAAGTTTAAGAATAGATTATAAATTAATTTACAAAAGGGCATTTGGGTAATTACAAAACATTTGACAAAATTAATCATATTGAACACCATAATTTATTATATTGTATGATGTATCCTTATGTTTTATACTCTTTATCATACTTATTATACATCTTTCAAGTCTCAATTATATTATTTTCGAACTAAACGATACGGTGTAATCTCTCGTTGAACACATATTTTCAAGAATAATGTTTTTTTAGATTTTATATTTACAATTTGCACACATGCAACGTTTCATGAATGTAGTTAATTTTATTTTTATTAATTTAGTTTTTTAAAATAACTTATCTTAGGTTAATGTGTCAAGTATAATAATTTTCGAATTAATAACTAATATTAAAGAAAAATTAATGGTTTTAAAATTTAAATTATGTTTAATTTTAATCTTTAATTATCATGTTTTGGGCGTGATTCAGAATAAAACATAAATATGACTAAAGTTTGCAAAAAATTTATTTTGAAAATTCTCGATATCAAACTTTAATGGTTTAAAGAAAAATATAATATTAAATTTCGATAATTTCAACCTAAATCAATTTTTAGTGTGAAATCATGCTGAAAACATGATGAACAAAAAATTCTATTTGCATAATTAAGCGTCAATATATTGTTAAAAAGTAAAGTAAAATGAATTTATTTTTGAAATAGTTGGTTATATAGCATAATAAAAATTATTCATATGTATACGATGTTGGAAATTTCAATTAAATTTAAAGTTTGAATAAAAATTATGTCTCGTGAATATAAGAATGTCTTTTGGCTCTCTATATTTTTAAGTTAGATGTGACTCATGATTGTAGAAGTGTCTTTTAACTTTCTACATTCTTGAGTTAATGGCAGACTTTTAGTTTTTCATATTTTTGAGTTAACTGAAAAATTAATTGAGTTAATTAATCTTGCATGACTTTTAGTGTGTATTTCGGAGCTTATAAATAGTGAGTTCATTTCCTCGTTCCAAAAACATAAAATTAATATCGAACGTACATTTTCAGTTCGCTTATGTAGTTAATTCGTGCTAAGTTGCTGCAAAATATTGTCGTTGTATCATAGGAAACAGTTATTTGTCCAAATGCTCGAAACACCGTCGGAGGAGACAAATTTTTTTAAAAATTTTGTTGTTCTTTTATACACGAAATTCATATTTTCAATAACATGCTCATTTTCGTTTATTGTTTTGTCTTTATAAGATTGATCTTGTTTCATGTTTCTATATTTTTTTGCTTCTATAATTTTGTTATTAACAATTTAGATAACATCCAAAACTAGCAAAAATAATATAATTTTGGATTTTATCTGAACATACACATGGGCCTTTGAAACTAGCATCTGTACATTAAATAATTTAATCCATTTACACAAGAAACATAAGCAAGCTGATAAGCAAGTGCTTTTGTACAGTTAAGCCCACTGGACTCCGAAGAATTCAAACTTTTAAAAAGTTTGCCCGAAAGAACTTAAAATAATTAACCAAATAGATAAACTCGTGTCATCATAAATCAATAATTGTTCCAAATGAAAGTATAATAGGCCATGTGGAAAAGAAAGAGAATCAGATGTTGATTCCGAAATGGTTGGCAAGTTCTGCAAATGCAACAAAGAAGAGGCATTTTTATGTGTGATGTCTTTATAATCCACAACACAGGTTGTATGACCTGTGCATGGATTCAAGTATTTTCTTAGAGTAGATGTATTAAAGATTTAAAGAAGTAAATTATAGATGAAAGAAGCTAGTGAATGATCTAAAATTCTTTGCTCGCAAAAGGGCCACTTGACATTGATAAAGAGTATTTCCTTACAAAAAGTTAACATCTTCCTATATCTTGAAAGCTTACAACACTCCTAAAAATCATACGAGCCACCGAAATGTCAAGCTTAAACAAATATGTGCACTAGCCTTTCAAGCCCGCTCAACGACCATGCAACAACTAGGTAAAATCTGGACTAAGAAAGAAACATGTTCATGCATTGGCGGTCTGGGACGGCAATCTCTGGTGGCTATGTTCACCTTCATAAGTCACAACGAGCATGGTAGGATCTTCTAAGCATCTCTCCACATGTTTTCTTGCAGGACACCCTCTCATGCTGCTGCATTTGTAGTATCCCCTGGTAGCAAAATGCACCGATATGATTTTTTCCAGTGACGCCAACTTATAAATGTCTACAGTATACCATCTCCATATCATACAATGATACAAATATATATACGACACACTTATAAAATGCTCAACACTCAAGACTTGCCGCAAAAGGCCATATTGTGATGTTCCAGATTCAACAACAAATGTTAAAACTTGTGGAAATTCATCTGTTAAGATTATACCTAGGGTGAGGAGAACCTTTGATTGGTTTCTGGCCATATTTCCTCCAAGAGTACTCATCGGCGGGGATATCAGCTAACTTGTTGCTTATAGCAGGTACTTTGATAGACCTCTTTACTCTGTGTTTCCTGTTCATCATGTCCAAAATTTACAACACAAAAACAGAACAAAATATATAAGAGGTGTAATGGGCTGACATGTAAGATGTAATATCAAACTAATGAGTTGAAAGGTAGACGAGACCTCTTCTTAGTGCAATGACATCTACCATTTCCTCCACATTTTACACTCTCACGCTCCCCACTTCCAAAACACTTTTTCCTGTGATTATAAGAGGTCTGATCGGCGGAACGAGAGGCGCCAATCAAATGGAAGGAATTTCCATTTAAGTTAGCAACACTACCATCTACACTCAGTGAAGAGATAAATGACCTAGTGGATGACATGTTGGGAGTGCAGGTGGAGTTGTCAAAATTCAGGCTAAGGCCGCTACTACAGCGCCTATACATCAATTCAGCCTGCTGTTTCATTTGCAACTGCTGAAGTTGAAGCCTCTGCTGCTGGAGAAAATGATAGTTTGGTGATGGTGTTTGTTGCTGAACTTGAAGAGGGTTCTTGCCATGTGAGCTCAAGTCCAGAGAAGGACATCCTAGAGTAAGATCATTTTTAGAATTAAAACGGGTTTCTTGAAGCGGGTTGCAGATTAGAAGATGTTTAGGCTGCGGATCATCTGTTCTAAAGAAAGGACTTTCCAAGAAAATAGAATGGGGGAAAGGTGGTTGAATTTTCTTGAGTTTCCTCACTCTGGCATGCCCACATCTAGAGTTAAGAAGAGAGACAACTTTCTGGAATTTGTACACAGCCTCCCCAGTTTTCTCTGCTAGATTCTTACTCTGACTGTGATCCTGCGGCTGAAACAAGAGATTAATTACTCCATGGCAACTTTCAACAGCTTCGCTATTTTCCCGTTCAACTTCTTTCATCTTACTTCCCCCCCTACCCCAGAAACAGCAAAGATAAGGCCAAGCGAGAGGAAACAAAGTCCCGATTCCAGAACTCAAAAATCAGTACAGCACGAGAGGATGGAAGGATGAAAAAGAAAGAAAATAAGGAAAAGGTCTTAAAACTGATTCAACAGAGATCCTCAACTACACATACAAGAGACAAAAAAGAAACCCACCCCGAGTCCATATTTGGAAAAATAAAATAAATCTTCTTTTTTGAAACAGCAATCACGATAAAAATCCAAGGAAAAAGAAGGTTCAATCATTTCTGAATCTGTAGAGCCTAATATCAATCATGAAATCATTTAAAAAACCCAGAAGAAACCAGCTGCCTCAGAAGGAGTGAAGATTAAAGAAACTTAAAAAAGTCGGAAAGAATGGGCTTTCACTAGGACTTTTCGAAGGATAAAAATTATGCAATAGCTCTAGATTCCCTCAATCACCATAGGTTGCTGTTTATACTTATGGAAGAAAGAGACAAATTTTAGTTTGAAAAACGTGAAAGACAAGACTCCCCCAGAAAATTAACAGAACCCAAGAAAAAAGAAAGTCTAAAAAATCCCCTCTTTTAAACATTTCTCATAATTGCCATTAACCAAAATTTTATAATCATCGTTGCTACGTTCAGTTTTATTACAGAGAGAGAATGTAGAGGAATCGAAGAGCAACAGTGGTTCTTGAAGAAGCTGGCGCATTAAAGATAAACCTGCGCACAAGAGGGGAGCAGGGCTGGGGGAGTATATACTCCGGTCTCTGTCACAGATTTCAAAGTGGGGCCCACTATCGTAGCTTTTCGGATTTATTTACTACAAATTAATGCAAATATTTTCTATTTCCCCGCCCTTTTTGCTACTTCCAATGCCGGGCTTCTCCTTTTTAGTCTACCATTCTTGTGTAATGATTAAATTAACAGTAGTTTTTTTTTTTTTGAAACGGACGAATTTTTAAATTATGTTTATATTTATAATAATAAATAATAATTTTGATATTAAAAATATTATTTTTTTTATAAATAACTCAAATAAAATATCAGTATTATAACATTCGTCTCATAAATTTTTTTAGATTAATATAATTAATTAGAAATACCCAATTATTTATTCAATATTATATCATGACAAAAAAATATTTAATATAATATAAAAAAATAAGCGGGCCACTTATATTTGGAGCATCGTCTGATAATAAATGCAAATAGCCGTTACAAGTTAGGCGCAAGCTTCTGCCACGTGTAGCCCTCACACCTACAATGCAGACACCTCGCCGCCTTAAGTTGTTTCAAGTAGGGGTAATCTCGGTACATCATTTTTTTTAAAAAAATAATCACTTTATATGTAGAATTAATATTAATATTTGAGTGATTTTGAACTATTGCATCGATCTGCGGATTTTTTTTTTGAATGATAAATAGAATATATAAAATATTAAAACTTTTTATTTAAATTGATTATAAAACAATTGATAATATAGTATTTTTCAAATATAAAATTAGATGAAAGGGAATCAAGAAAATCAAAATATTTGTAGTAAAAAAAATAAATACTTTAACAAATACAATACTGATTTAAAAATTATTTTAAGAAAAATATGAGTTTTTTTAAAAAAAAAAATAGGAGGAAGAATTTTTGTCTAGAGTGGAGATAAATTGAATAACAGTTTCTTTAATTGAGTATGTTGTTTATCTACACCATATTATTAAATTTGAAACCATTAGAGTAACTAATTTTTGATGTCATAGTCTGTTTTAATAATTATATATATTAATAAAGTGTTGGAATTTAACGTAAATAACATGCAACTTAGCGGATAGAGTTTGTGTTTCATAAACATTAAGTTATAGGTTCAATTTTTACTTTGGTTCTTTTTTCTATTTAGTATTTAAATCATATATCAAAATTACAGTATAGTTCATCACTATTTCTTAATTTTGATCCTCATTTAAATATAAACCAAATTAATTATAAAAAATATTATACAACCACGCAACGCGTGCGACGGTGTACTATTATATTATTATAATCATGATCCAAATAATATGACAAAAGGTCTCGGTGAAACAGTTTGATGCGGTTTTTGACCCAGGGAAAAAAAAAACAAAAACTGTATTACTCAATTGGTGGTGGCATAATTGTTTTGATTTTAACAAAAAATCAGAATCAATTAAATAGTTTGAATTATAAAGGTGCATATTAGCAGCCACCGCTTCGGATCCTGCTCCTCTGCAATTTTTTGCCCCATATTCTGGATGTGCCATGGGGGAATATTTCCGCGATCTCAAGTATAAGCTCTATTAAAAAAAAAGTTGATTTCATCCTACATGTAGGAACACTATCCTCATGATAGAATCAAAGGCTCAAATTTAGCCACACATACATGGGGTCTACTAATTTTTTTAAAATCACATACAATCTTGTTCATCCAAACATGTGGGGGCAATGCCCCCATATGTAGCATCGAAGCTACCTAAAAAAAAGATTACTTGGGAAGTGCCCCCATATGTAGCATCGAAGCTACCTAAAGGGGTGGTGGATTAATACTTCCCAAGTAATCCTTTTTTTAGGTAGCTTCGATCCAAACATGTGGGGGCAATGGAAGTATTAATCCACCACCCCATTAATCAAAGTAAACACAATGAACAAATAAATCATTAAAGAAATGAAGAATCCGAATCGTATATATACACAGTAGTCAGCACTTGCATTCCAAACGAATAATCGCGCTTTCAAAAAAAAAAAAACTAGACAAGACGCGACTTCGAAATTAGTAAACAAATGGATAATGCTTATCACTAACAGTACATTTTATCTTATAATTAATTACATGTGGATTGACAAATTTGTTTGCAACTGGAAAATTATATAATATTTAAGTTGCCAAAGTCAAAAAAAGAGATAAACCTCAAATTAAAGAGATTGACATATTGAAATGAAATAAGATAAGAATGTAATCTGATTTTGGAATGAAATCAAAATAAGAATGAAATGATAGATTTATTTAATTTAAATAATTGAAAAAAAAAACGTGAAAGAAAAGAAATTATTTTTAATTGTCAAATAATTTCTTAAATAAATTTCAGAATACTAAAAAAATGTTGTTTATTATTATTAAAATATCATTATCATGAAACTAATATAATCATTATTATATATTCCAAAATCAAAAATAAGAATGAAATGATAGATTTATTTAATTTAAATAATTGAAAAAAAAACGTGAAAGAAAAGAAATTATTTTTAATTGTCAAATAATTTCTTAAATAAATTTCAGAATACTAAAAAAATGTTGTTT
>NC_133308.1:6749004-6764527 GCF_012295235.1 Primulina huaijiensis | reverse complement strand
AAAAAAAAAAAAAAAAAAAAAAAGATTGGTTGCCAAAGCTTTTATACAAAGACATGTCAATCTCACGCACTCTCTCGTTTTTTGTGCAAAATGATTCATTTATTAAGTTGTAATTTTATTAATATATTATATATAAAGAGAAAACAATATTTTTTATTATATATTTTTTTGTTTAATAATTATAATAATTTTTTAAATAAAAAAGTACAATATTTATTCATTATTTAATTTATTTTGATAATTTTAATCAATAAAATAATCTTAAAAAATAAAATGTGTATCTACTTAAATTTAATAACAATGTTCAACTTAATAGTAATTTGGACGAGGAATAAAATTGATTTTTTAATTAATATTTTATGTATCAATTCGTCTATTTATCAATAGTTCGTGAACACGTGCATACTGTTAAAATTTAATATTTTAATATTAAATATTTGAATATTGAAGGTTGAAAATTAGGTAAAATTAGGTGTTGAATATTGAAATTTGTGTGTGATAATGAAGGTAATGATGTAATTTATTTTTGGATTATTTGTAAAGATTTTCTATAAATAGATATCTCATTTCTGAAGAAAATTACAATTGAGTTGAGAGAAAAATATTATAAAGTGTGTAGTGTGATAATTTTGAGAGTTTGAGATTTTTATTTTTTACCGTAAATTTTTACTTTTTCACAACACGTTATCAACACGAAGCTCTAAAAGTCCTCCATATTTTTCCAAGCTCCAAAACAGAAGAAAAAGGTAACAAAAGTAATAATATTTATTTTACTGTTTATTTATTTATTGTGTATATACTTAATATATAATATAATGTTATAATAAAATAAATTTTTCAAAAACTTGTTATAAATCCTGGGAGGATGTTAAGACGACATGCCACACTCCCGGTAAGGGATACGACAAGTATAAAAGTCTATAAGGTTTTTAAACAAAATATCTTATGACACCTCATTATAATATTGTGATATGATATACATAATTATTTAAAACATTACTAATATTATATACACCATATTATTACCATAAAATTATACAAATACATACATTTATTTTCTTGTACACCAACGGTCATAAACGGTAACAAAACGGCTAGTTTTTTCCCTATAAATATGATCTCAAAAACACATTCAATCACTCCAACTTTCTCTTCTTCTCTAAAATTATTCTTCATCAAATTTTTGAAGAAAAAAGAAGATGGCTTTCATAAAGTTATTTTTAATTACTTTGGTTATCATACTCACGAGTCTTGTATTTATCGGAGAATATTCTCCTCGTGTGTTTTCTTTATTTTTACGAATGATTGTACTTGTTGTTTATCCATTACTTTGTATTGCAATATTCATTAACTAATAAAATACATCATAATTCTTTTTAGTACCACCATGGCTAACTTGGGAAAGCTCGAATTCATTGCACTCGACATTACGGGGAAAAATTATATGCCATGGACTCTCGATGTAGAAATGCATCTTGAGTCATTGGGTCTAAGCGAGACTATTAAAGAAAATGTTATATCTTCATCACAAGAAAAAGCAAAAGTTATAATATTTTTGCGCCGACATCTTGATGAAGGTTTGAAATGTGAATATCTCATCGAAAAAGATCTCATGGCTCTGTGGAAAGGATTAAAAGAAAGATTTGAACATATAAGGGAAGTTATACTTCCGACCACCCGTGATGAATGGAATATGTTGAGATTCAAAGAGTTTAAGAAAGTAAGTGATTACAATTCGGAGATGTATCGAATGATCTCGCAATTAAAATTTATTGGACATGAGGTTACAGAATCAGAAATGCTTGAAAAAACATTTTCCACGTTTCACGCATCAAATATAACTCTACAGCAACAATATAGAGTGCGTGGATTTGCGAGATATTCTGAACTCATCGTCTGTCTTCTTGTGGCGGAAAAGAGCAACGAACTATTAATGAGAAATCATCAGTCCCGACCCACTGGATCAACAGCATTTCAAGAAGTAAATATTGTAAGTAAAAATGAATTTAAACCTGGAAACCAAAATCTAATTCAAAGACAAGGTTTTGGTCGAGGTCGAGGTCGAGGTCGTGGTCGTGGACGTGGAATTGGTCATGGTCGTAGTCGAGGCCGTGGTTTTGAAAACAATCGATATAGTTATTTTTTAACTCATCTCAAAAGGGAGTCACGAACCACCCACGAAAAAAGCATCAAGAGAACATGAATGTTAATGAAAATCACTCGAAAAGATTTGAAAGTTCTTGTTTCAGATGCGGCACTCCAGGACATTGATATCGTATTTGTCGAGCCCCCGAGCACCTTTTGCAAGCTCTATAAAGAATCGATAAATGGAAAAAAAAAAAAAAAGAGAGATCAACTTCACTCAACGTAGTGACCGTTTGAGTAAGTCAACTCATTTTGATGCTGCTGATTTTCTGAATGATTTCTCTAGAAATGATCAATATGTTGGTGGGATAGAAATGAAAAATATTGATGCTGCAGATTTTCTTAATGATTTCTCTGAAAATGAACAATATACTGGTGGAATATAAATGTACAATAATTTATTTTTCTTGTATTCATATGATAATGTTTTATAGTGTGTTATATTTTCAAATATGTATTGTATTGTATTTTATTTTTATAAATGTATTGTTAGTAATTTTATTTCATTGCATATTTTTTTTAAGTTCAAATATGGAAAATGCTATGAACCAAGCTGAAGTTTGCATTCCTGATAGTGGTACAACGCACACGATCCTCCGAGATAAAAGATATTTCTTGGAACTAAAACCAACAAAAACAATGGTGAATACAATATCAGGTCCTGTAGACTTGATTAAAGTATGTGGTACAGCACAATTTTTGTTACCTAATGGTACAAAATTTTGATCAATGATGCTTTGTATTCACCACAATCGAAAAGAAATTTGTTGAGTGTTAATGATATATATTCACATGGGTATGATACTCAAACAATGAATGAAGGGAACGAGAAATAGATGTGTCTTACCACATATAAATCAGGAAAGAAATATGTGATTGAAAAACTATCAATACTCTCTACTGGATTACATTATACACATAGAAGTCACATTGAATCAAACATGGTAGTTGATAATTCTTCAATATTAACTAATTGGCATGATCGATTAGGATATCTTGGTTCAACAATGATGCGAAGAATTATAGAAAATACACATGGTCATCCGTTGAAAGACCAAAAGATCTTTCAGAAAAATAAGTTTCAATGTAAAGCATGTTCTCTTGGAAAACTTATTATAAGACCATCACCAGCCAAAATCCAAACTGAATCACCAATGTTTCTTGAACGTATTCAGGGTGATATTTGTGGACCAATCCATCCACCATGTGGACCATTCAGATACTTTATGGTATTGATTGATGCCTCCAGCAGATGGTCACATGTATGTTTATTGTCAACTCGAAATGTTGCATTTGCAAGATTACTTGCTCAAATAATAAAATTGAGGAATCAATTTCCCGATTATACAATCAAGAAAATTAGACTTGATAATGCTGGTGAATTTACTTCCCAGACTTTCAATGATTATTGTATGTCTATGGGAATCATTGTTGAGCATCCTGTTGCTCATGTACATACTCAAAATGGATTGGCTGAATCATTGATTAAACGTCTGCAAATGATTGCTAGACCAATGATTATGAAAACAAAGCTCCCTATTTCTATATGGGGACATGCAATTTTACATGCTGCTTCATTAATTCGCATCAGACCAAGTGCATATCATAAATACTCCCCATTGCAGCTTGCATTTGGTAAAGAACCAGACATTTCTCATCTGAGAATTTTTGGATGTATGGTGTATGTGCCTATTGCACCACCTCAACGAAAGAAAATGGGACCTCAAAGAAAGATTGGAATTTATATTGGTTATGATAGTCCATCGATCATTCGATATCTTGAACCACAGACAGGCGACGTGTTCACAGCACGTTTTGCTGATTGTCATTTTAATGAGGAAATCTTCCCAATGTTAGGGGGAGAACAGAAACATACCGAAAAAGAAATTACATGGTATGTATCATCATTGTTACATCTGGATCCAAGAACAAAACAATGTGAAAAAGATGTACAGCAAATTGTGCACTTGCAAAGAATAGCAAATCAAATACCAGATGCATTTGCAGACACAAAAGGGGTAACTAAATCATATATACATGCTGCAAATGCCCCTGCTCGAATTGAAATTCCGAAGAAACAAATTGAAGATAGTCATGATGTCATTAAACGCCTGAAGCGTGGAAGGCCAGTTGGTTCCAAGGATAAAAATCCTCGAAAAAGAAAATTCATAGAGAAACACAATGATCACAAAATAGAGAATGATGTTCCTGAAGAAACACATAATGATCACAAAATAGAGAATGATGTTCCTGAAGAAACACATGATGATGAAAATGTTTTGTCAGAACCACAAACTGACGAGAATCATGAAATCTCTATCAATTATATTAATACTGGAAAAATATGGAACCGAAAAGATATAGAAGAAATTGATGATATATTTTCTTATAATGTGGCAATCGACATCATAAATGATAATGAAGATCATGAACCAAAATCTTTTGGTGAATGTAAAAATCGGCAGGATTGGATAAAATGGAAAGATGCCATCCAGGTTGAATTGGATTCGCTAAATAAACGTAATGTTTTTGGACCTATAGTCCTTACACCTGAAGGTGTAAAACCTGTTGGATACAAATGGGTTTTTATTCGAAAGCGAAATGAGAAAAATGAAATAGTAAGATATAAAGCTCGACTTGTTGCACAAGGTTTTTCTCAAAGGCCTGGAATTGATTATGAAGAAACGTATTCTCCCGTGATGGATGCAATTACGTTTCGGTATTTGATTAGCTTGGCAGTATCTGAAAATTTAGAAATGCGTCTTATGGATGTTGTTACAGCTTACTTATATGGATCACTTGATAGTAATATATATATGAAAATCCCTGAAGGATTTAAGATGCCTGAAACACAAAGTTCAAAACCCAGAGAATATTATTCTGTGAAATTACAAAGATCATTATATGGGTTAAAGCAATCTGGCCGAATGTGGTATAATCGGCTAAGTGATCACTTGATGAAAAAGGGATATGTAAATAATTCAATATGCCCTTGTGTTTTCATTAAGAAAACAACATCCGGATGCGTAATTATTGCTGTATATGTTGATGATTTAAACATCATTGGAACGAATAATGAAATTAATGAAGTTGTGTCATACTTGAAGGAAGAATTTGAAATGGAGGATTTTGGAAAAACCAAATATTGTCTGGGTTTACAAATTGAACAAAAAGAATGTGGAATATTTGTTCACCAGAAAAATTATACAGAAAAGATCCTTAAACGTTTTAATATGGATAAATCAAATCCTTTAAGTACTCCAATGGTTGTTAGATCATTAAACATAGAAAAGGATCCATTCCGTCCATGTGAAGATGATGAAGATATTCTTGGTCCAGAAGTACCATATCTAAGTGCTATCGGTGCCCTTATGTATCTTACAAATTGTACAAGGCCTGATATATCTTTTGCCGTAAATTTATTGGCAAGATTTAGCACATATCCAACAAAGAGACATTGGAACGGAATTAAACATATATTCCGTTATCTACGAGGAACGACAGACTTGGGACTTTTGTATTCAAAAGATGCTAATCCAAGTATAATTGGTTATGCCGATGCTGGATACTTATCTGATCCACACAAAGCACGTTCTCAAACTGGATATGTATTTACTCGTGGAGGCACTGCAATTTCTTGGCGTTCACAGAAACAAACACTTGTAACAACTTCATCAAATCATGCCGAGATTATTGCACTACATGAAGCAAGCCGTGAATGTGTGTGGTTAAAATCAATGACTCAACATATCCAAATCTCATGCGGATTATCATTCGACGAGAAGCCTGTGATACTATATGAAGATAATGCTGCATGTGTTGCTCAAATGAAAGAAGGATACACAAAAAGCGACAGAACTAAACATATTTCTCCTAAGTTCTTCGCATTCACCAAAGAGCTTGAGAAGAATAAATGTATTGATGTTCGTCACATTCAATCAAGTGAAAACTCATCAGATCTCTTCACAAAGGCACTTCCTATGACAATATTCAGAACGCATATATATAATATTAAGATGCGCAATCTACGAAATCTGTGAAGAATTGTTCGTGTCAACATGAAGGGGAGTTTACGTGACTGCACTCTTTTTCCCTTACCATGGTTTTTATCCCAAATGGGTTTTTCCTAGTAAGGTTTTTAACGAGGCAGTATAAAAACACGTCATGAAGACAATCATTATGATCATCATCACAAGGGGAGTGTTGAAATTTAATATTTTAATATTGAATATTTGAATATTGAATGTTGAATTTTTGAATGTTGAAAATTAGGTAAAATTAGGAGTTGAATATTGAAATTTGTGTGTGATAATGAAGGTAATGATGTAATTTATTTTTGGATTATTTGTAAAGATTTTCTATAAATAGATCTCTCATTTCTAAAGAAAATCACAATTGAGTTGAGAGAAAAATATTATAAAGTGTGTAGTGTGATAATTTTGAGAGTTTGAGATTTTTATTTTTTATCATAAATTTTTACTTTTTCACAACACATGCAAAGAAATCAAAATTTTTCTTTATTTTTTTCTTTGTGTAAATGATTTTTGGGAACTGTGTGTTCATCACATATTGAGAACATGGAAAGGAAAATATCCAAAGAACATAAAGTCACAGAAGTGAGACCCAAGCCGGATTGCGTTCAAATTGGGCCTCTTATTGGGCTATAGATTCAGTCGATCTTTTAATCTTGGGCTTGATCTGCCTTAAATATATGCAATTTTCTTTGTTTCGGCCCAAATAGGACTTTAATAGCAATATTCCTACGGTGGTTATTCATGACATTCTATTTTATTTTATAAAAAATATATATATATATAGTTAAGGTCAACTCCGAACAGTAATTTTATTTGAATTAAAAAAGTAATAATTCATTTCAAGTCATACTTCAAATTTTACTTTTAGAATAATGATTTTCAAGTGTCCATCACTGTTATATTTATTATAATTCTTTTATTCCCTTTGATATATCTTTTAAAAATTATTATTATGTGTATTTATTTCATAAAGTTGAAACCATTAATTAACTTAAAAAATTAATTTAATTATTTAATGTTAATCAAATATTATAATATATCTGTACTATTTAAATTATTATATAATTAAAGTAGAGATCTCTATAGTAACTGACTTGCAATAAACATAATAAAATATTTAAATTGTTAGCTAGATAGATGATATACATCCTTTTTAATTTTTTTTAAAATGAATTTATTTATTCATTTATAAATATAATTATATTTCTGAATTATGAAAAACATATAAGTTTTAAATGCATTATGATATTTAAAAATTAAGTTTGCACACAATTAAAGACAAAAATTTCAACCACAACCTGCCAAAGTCAAAGATAACCAAACTGAGTTGATTTTTCTTCAATGAAGATGTAGTTTACACTTCCAAGTTCCTAATTATATGGTACAGAATCGGATTCCTTGTTTATGCAGAGCTCCCAATGGCGGCCGAAACCAACGAAAAAGACAAAGCGCCAAATCAAGAAGAAGAGTGGCGGCGACTGCCAACTTCAAACGCGATTGATCATGAACCTACGGGCACTTGGCAACATGCCGCTTTCCACGTCGCCACCACCATCGCCACCCCCGCCGCCTATGCTCCTCTCCCTTTCGCCGTCGCGTCTCTTGGCTGGCCTCTCGGTAACTAACACCCCCTTAACATGTGCTTCATCATTTGTATGTTCTTTCATGACAGAGATATGTTGTATATTTGTTGAATTTTGATGTTTCTTGGACGCAGGGGTGACGAGTTTAGTGGCGGGGACTCTTGCTACGTGGTATTCAAGTTTACTGATTGCTTCCCTTTGGAGATGGGATGGCAAGAAACACACTACTTACCGGCATCTTGCCCGGAGCATTTATGGTAGCACTTTTCTTCTCCATCTGCAAATCTTTCTGTGCTTATGATATTTACATGTTTTCTAACACCTTTTGTTTGTGGGAAAAAAAATGTAGCAGAATGTTGGATCTTATTATAATTTTACCATGTTTGACTTGACATATGTTTCTTGTTTGATCTTGAAGGACCATTGGGTTACTGGTCTATTGCATTTTTTCAGCAGGTGGCTTCCTTGGGGAATAACATTGCTGTTCAAATTGCTGCCGGGAGCAGCCTAAAGGTAATCCTCAATCACACCTCAAGCTGTACTGAATTCCGTTGATTTCGAACAAGATGGCAAAATCATGAACCTGGTATTTCAAATTAATTTTATCTATAGGCAATATACAAATATTATCAGCCTGATGGTAGCTTGACTCTGCAACATTTCATTATGTTCTTTGGAGCATTTGAGCTCTTTCTGTCTCAGTTCCCTGATATTCATTCACTGAGATGGGTGAATGCCTTGTGTACTCTGAGTACAATTGGTTTTGCTGGTACTACCATCGGCGTAACAATTTACAACGGTGAGTTTCACTCTCGGAAAATGAGTCTTATGTTTTATAGAAAACGTAACGATTGATGTTAAATGTGAAAAATAATCCAGGGAAGAAAATTGATCGAGAATTGATTAGCCATAGTTTGCAAGGCACCTCATCTACCAGAGTTTTTAAAGCGTTTAATGCTCTTGGTGCAATTGCCTTTTCATTTGGAGATGCAATGCTCCCTGAAATACAAGTAAACTACTCTCACTTCATTTCGATACGGTAGCACACAACTGCAAGAAATCGGTTTTCATATGATTGTTTGTATGTTATTGTTTTTAAAATAGGAAACCAGATTTCCTATAGTATATGTTTATTCTGATCATGGTGAAATCCCAGGAAATTGGTTAATTTTTTTGTGCTAATTTCGATAGAATACAGTGAAAAATCCAACGAAAAAGAACATGTACAAAGGTGTATCTGCTGCATATACTATCATAGTTTTAAGTTACTGGCAACTAGCTTTCTCTGGTTACTGGGCATTCGGTTCCGACGTCCAGCCTTACATTGTGGCTTCACTTACAACTCCCATGTGGACTATCATCATGGCCAATTTATTCGCAGTCATTCAGATATCAGGATGCTTTCAGGTAATCATGTCAAATTCACCAAGTAAAATAGAATCGTGTCCCAGCAACATATGATCAGCGAGTACTTTGTATTACCCTTGTCTGTCCATTTCGATACACGAGAGAATTTTGATAATATTCACAAGGTTACATGACGAATTTTTCTTGCAACCGTGGCTACTCTTTTTCGTGAACGCATATAAAGTAGTTGCTAGCGGTCACATAGCCATTGTGCAGAGTCTCGGTTGAGAAGTTCTGGATGTGAAATACTTACTATGTTCTTGTTCTCATGTTGAACAGATTTACTGCAGACCTACTTATGCATATCTCGAAGGGAGAACACCATATAGGAAGACTAATATTGTCTACCGTCTGGTTTATACGACAATTTACATTGGTTTGATAACACTTGTTGCCTCAGCCATGCCTTTTTTTGTGGATTTTGTTGGCATTTGTGGGGCTATTGGATTCACTCCATTAGACTTCGTGTTTCCCGTTCTAGCTCACATGAAAGTAGGGAAGATGGGCGCCAAGTTTGGGAAGTTTAGGCATGCAGTGTTGCTCCTTAACATTGTCATTGCTGTCTGGTTTTCAATAGTTGCAGTGTTGGGCTGTGTTGGTGCAGTTAGATTCATAGTTGAAGATGTTAAAACTTACAAGCTATTTCATGATATGTAACCATCAAATAAAATTCAATAGTCCCTCAAAAGGGCTACTTTTGATCCAAAGAATCAATAGCAAAACATACCAAAAATGGATCAGCAGTCGATGCAATTTCATAGCGGGTAAACTCAACAGAAAGTAAATTGGCAAAAACTTGTGTGATACGGTCTCACGGTTCGTATTTGTGAGACGGATATCTTATTTGGGTCATTCATGAAAAAATATTATTTTTTATGTTAAGAGTATTACTTTTTGTTATAAATATGGGTAGGGTTGACTCGTCTCACAGATTAGGATCCGTGAGACGGTCTCACATGAGACCCGCTCAAAATGGACAAAAACTTGTGTGAGACGTCTCACGGGTCGTATTTGTGAGACAGATCTCTTATTTGGGTCATTCATGAAAAAGTATTATTTTTTATGGTAAGAGTATTACTTTTTGTTGTGAATATGGGTAGGGTCGACTCGTCTCATAAATTAGGATCCGTGAGACGGTTTCACATGAGATCCACTCAAGTAAATTTGTTAATCCAGCAAGCACTTGTTTTCTCCATTTGACATCATTATTGTTTTTAGGAGAGAATTAAACCGATCCAAATGGAACTCTAAATATAGATCCGCAAAAGCTAATGGGCAATTGTTTAGGAGGAGATGGGCCAAAATATTTGGTGTTTCTAGTCTGGTATGAACTTTTTCCTCCATTTTTATTTATTTGTTTATTTAATAATATTATTAGAGATAAAAGGAAAATATGTATCCCAATGTTTATTTAATATAAATTTTAAAAATTTCAAAAATTCATAGTCATATTTTACTTTTCAGATTTTATTTTCTAAAATTTTTGTTCATATATTATTCATAATCATAAGTTAAGTTATAAACATATTATGGGCCTAATACACAGAATATCATAATATAGATTAGTTTATTTAATACAAGTTGTTAACGATATTTGGGAAAACTACCATAATTTTTTGCAACATTCTCTATATCATTTTTTGTAACATTCTTAATTAATGAGTTGTAAATTGTATATTTTTTTAACTTTTCATGATTAATATATATGGTAAATTTCTATTGGTGATAAACAAATTGTTACACAACGATGAAGGTTACACCATTACTTTTAAAATTACAAAATTACTCTAAGAACTTTTTAAAGTAAATTTGGAATAGTTTTGTGATTTCAAAAGTAATGTGTAATCTTATGTGTGATTTTCATTGTACATATATCTTTTAGGATCGAAAATAAATTTAGAAAGAGGTTACTAAATTAAGAGGGATGAATAAATTATCTCAAAAAAATTTCGGTTGGGTTAGCAAACATAAATTTTGTTCTTGTCAATTGAGTTATCGGTATGTCAATCAATATGAACTACGCGAAATAAGCTTACTGAAATTGGTTGAACAAACGACTTATCAAGAAAATCGGTTGGGGTTTGCTCAATATAGAAAGATGGGTAGACTGAAAAGTAAATAAGCAAATGTTGTTTTTGGATGTTCGGAGATTTCAAAACTTCTACGTCACCGCTTCTTTCTCACAGAAAGTTTGCACTAAAAGACCTTGATAATTACAAGTATAGTAGGTCTCTTGTAAGACGGTCTCACGAATCTTCATCTGTGAGACGAGTCAACCTTACCGATATTCACAATAAAAAGTAATACCCTTAACATAAAAAAAGTAATACTTTTTCATTAATGACCCAAATAAAAGATCTGTCTCACAAAATACAACCCGTGAGACCGTCTCACACAAGTTTTTGCCTTACAAGTAATTTGATATCACCTACTTCAGTAGGCCTTAACATTGCCTAACTAAATTCTTAGTAAAATTTCAATCTAAACACTTTGAACAGTAAGATTTCTTACACTCAATTACACATATTTCATCGAGAAATTCTAAGCACAAATGTGATCCTCAAAATGATCAGATAATGATTCATCAGTGTGTTCTGACTATTTCAGTTTATCTCACGGAAAGTTTCTTCATAGAAGCTCAATTTGTTTTTTTATAATTCAAAGATAGATGATGTAACCGTCTAAACTTCAGAGCTTGTTCAACCGATCTATTTATAGTTTAATCTGCAACGATAATTTTTTCAAAATGTATATGTTTCCAAATGCAGATGTAGTTGTTGCCATGTCATCGTTCTTTCTGATATGTTCTAGTAGTGTGCCAAAACCTGACATTTTGTTAAGGTTCAGTGATTGTTAGTACGAAAATCTTTATCCACTATTTCAGCTGGGCTTTGATAATTAGTCATTGATTATATTGATTCTTCGGGAAATGTATGGATTTGGACTGACTGATCAACTAGATAGGCTGTCATTTGGGCTTCATCAGTCAATCTTGAATAGGTTTGGCTATCAGTTAGGCTTCTTAGAAAACTTCTTCTTATGAAAATTCAGTTTTCCTCCTTGAATTCATCTCGGTTAGGTTATGTAACTATCCGTTAGATCAACAACCTTGTTCAATCACCAAAATTTTAAATGTTCTAACAATTTCCTCATTTTTAATGTTTAACAAAACTATGCCAAAAAATAATGAATTCATTTATCCTCAACAATATATATAATTGAACTATCTAACTGACTATATATGCACTGTTCTTTATGTATCATCTTCTAAAATGACCAGAGTATTTGTCAATAAGCTTCTTCTGCGTATTAGTAGATTTAGGATGACTAGAGCCAGTTGGCCTATTCTTTTCCCCCTTTTTGTCAACACCAGATGGTGGCTTTTGGTAGGCAAGAACAAAAGCTAACTGAGAACTGACGTCGTCAGTCATTAAAATTTGCTTGAACTTCCTCTATCTTGGTGCATATTTGAAAGATTTTGCTTGAATTTTCCCACCAAGATGAGTAGCAGTGGTTGCCTGGCCTTTCTAATATGCTCTAGCCGATTAAATATGTCGATCATGTCTCTGGATAGATCTGACACTTCTTTGAGCATTTTATCATGAAGTTGTGTATGACGTTGTGCGGTCCATTGCACAACACTCTTGAAGAAACTTCAGCTTTTCTCTCTCACATCAAGGAAGCTCAGATATTCACATAGTCTGGATCTGTTCTAATAGCTGAAATATTAACATATTCTCTGATTCAAGAACCAACAAAAGAACAAGATGCATTAACATCTCTACTGAGCACATATGAGCATCAAGAAGAACAGGCTGAGCAAGCTATTCTTGAAACAACTACTCAACCTATACTCAATTTAATTGGACCTTGTACTTCAACAAATCTCAACGTATTTTTGATCACCATGCCAACCGGGAAAGTGCTTCCTCAGTTGCTGCTACCTTCCTGACCTGAGCATGCATAAGATTCAATGATTGATGATATTATACCTCTTCTTAACTCTGCTCTCATCAAAATTCAGCTTGTAGAACATCAAAAGGTTGATTATGCTGGAAATTTTGAGAAATTTAAAAATCGAAGGGTAAAGATCTCAAATATAGAAGGGTAAAGGAATTATTCACTCTCGTGCATAGAATCGATCAGAATGTTATTCAATTGGATAATCTCAAAGTTGACCAGAACAAATATGTTATCACTCTTGTGGAGCAAATTGAGAGAATTAACTCTTGCAAGATTGATAAAGTCAATGATCAGGTTAAGGATGTGATGAATTTTCTAACTTAAAAGAAGGATGTTTTGATGTCAAAAAGGATGAAGTGAATGGTGTTAAGGACTGAGTTAATTAGCCAAGGAGCTAGTGAGCCCAATGAGCAAAGAGATTTTATCTGTTTCAAAAGTTGGAGGACGTTAATCAATAGTGGATTCAGTTGGTATTAAATCAGAACAATTCTTTCATAACAACTGCGTGCAATCAATCATTGTTCCTTGTTGAGGTGAGCTAGGCCTTACTACACACAGTGTTGACAGCTCCTCAATTCTTACTTTCGACGGGAACAAAGAACGGTTGCAGCGATCTCACAACATTCCACCAGTAGCGGAAAAAGGGGGTTACCGGTTCCTCGAATATTGTGATATCTTACACTTGGTAAATCGACAGAGAAAGAGAAGTAGAATCAACTTCATCATGAAAGAATGTCCATACAGAAAGACATACAAATTTTAGTTAAAATGCCAAATGTTCTTCCTATTTAGATGTATCTTCGAGAGCATAATATAAATTTTATCATTTCAAGTTCAGGTTCAGCTTGTCTATGATATATGCCTTATTTTGACATCACCAAAAAGAGTGAAATTGATAGAAAATAAAGTTTTATAGAATTTAAAAGATAAAAAGAAAACTGAATTATCAAATCAGCAAATATTTACCCTTGACAATTCAATGCTTCTAAAGGTCGCTTAAATTGAAAATAAGAGGATTGCTTGTCTACTTTGCCGAAATCTTGATCGACATTAAGCACCCAGTATCCGAGTGTTAGAGAATGTTTTCTCACAAAGGAATAAATTTGGATTTTATCAAGTGTCAGATCATGCACACTACTTGTCTATACTATTTTGGAAAATTCGAAGATATGTTGTAGTTACTTGTTATTTAAGTCATATTGGAGTGAATGTTTACAAATTGATTGTAATTTTCAAAGTCTTCTAATGCTATCTGTCTGGAAACAAAATGAGGAGAGACGTAGAATGATTACACTACCTTCGAACTTCCATAAACAAATCATGTATAAACTTTATTTAAGCACTCTCTAAGTTACTGATTTGAGAACTGCTGAAGTATCAACACTTTTAAGTTCAATATGCTATTTTTTGCATAACAACTTTATTGCTAGCTTACTGATATTTATTCGATTGGGATACGAATTTATTGTTGTTAATTCAACATGACTCAGAGAAAGTTTCAAGCATTAAATTTTCATTCAACCTCTTTCTGAACACTCATCGATCCTAACAATATAAAATAGTATTTCGAGTATCGCTAGGGGTGTCCATCAGTTAGTTCGGTTCTCGGTTTTTATTTTTGTTTTAGAAATTTATAATCTGATATCTAAATTATTCTCTTCCGATTCAATTCTGTTTTCTAACAAAAAATTTCACTTATTTCGGTTTGGATTATTTGGTTTGATAATTATTTAAATTAGTCATTAAGATATAATTTAAAATATAATATATAATTTTTTAAGTAAAACTTTAAAATATAAAATCTAAATTGAATTAAATAAATAACAAAAGTGATTCTTAATTTACTAAATGTCATATCCTAAAATATATAATCTAAATAAAATATAAATAAAATTATTAATTAAATTAAATTTCTGTTTTTTCATTCGGTTCAGTTTTGACAAATATAATCGAAAACCAAAACATATAAACCACGGTTTTAACATTTATATCCGAATTTAAAATTCTGTTTTCGGTTCGGTTAAAGATTTTTTCGGTTTGGATTTACGTTTTTTCGATTCAAATCAAAATTTAAACACACTTATACATCGCATGAGTCAGATACTAGTATAAAAAATGTACAACACTACATATTGTTCTTACCGTAATAATTGCATATATTTACTTTATGTACACTTTCTGCAACTTGGAATAATTGCATAGTTTTGCTTCATCCACTTTATGTTAACATTTCATTATTTATCACTCCCTTCCACACATAAACACACAAAAGAGTTAACTTGCATGTGAATGCCCAAAATTTGAGAAGCCCCATTCATTTTGGCAGCATTTTTACGACTTCCAAGTATAGTGGAATTTATACATATATTTTTTTAAAAAAGGTACAATATA
>NC_133308.1:6745486-6748872 GCF_012295235.1 Primulina huaijiensis | reverse complement strand
AAAAAAAAGCTTACACCTCCACCCATTTATATTATTATTGTTGTTGTTATTGTTATATTTTCCAATAATTTATTGTTAATTGATAATGGAACTTTGGTGAAATTAATTTAAGAGCGCCAATAAGCACCGACTTTGGTTGTACCTTGGCTTCACAAATTTTGTCATCTCCTTGTATTATTCCATTTGTTCTAGGACGACGTACTCACGTGTCTATTTCATCTTCACGAGCTAATTAATCACCATATCGTGCAGGTTTTTCATTAATAATAATTATCTATGTTGGAATACCTAACGAAAATTTACCTAATCGAAAAAAGACGTTATTTAAACGGATTTCAAATAATTGTAGCGAAATTTAATCTTTTGATCCCTTGGTTTTTTTTTGGCGATACGAATGTGTTTAAATAACGGTAAATTTACATGGAGATAGAAATCTAAATAAAAGTTAGTTTCAAGTGTATATACACCATGATTGCATCCAAAATTACCTAGAATACGAGTCGGAACGGACCCGAATACTTGGTTTAAAAAAGGATATAAGCAGAGAGACTTCTCGGCTATGAACTCGTCCCTATTAGATCTTGATCGACAATAATATAACCAAACTTTGTGAATGATCAATTAATGTGATTTGATTGAGAATAACATTCGTATAAAATATGCACTTTTTTTTATTAATTAAGAACAACAATAATAGCAGTGATAATAAATAATGTTGCATTAATGCTTTATAATAACATAAAATAATTATAATTCTGTTAGGTGATATATGATAATGTCAGTCCTTCCCTATGTCCTAGGAATGAGGGTAGAAAATTAAAATTATTTCTTGGGAAGTTGTAAACATTTTTAATACACACTGTAAAGTTCTACGTTCTGGATAGAGAAAGGCTTAAAATAATACTAAATATAAGGTTGAAGACGCCAGTAGGACCAATATAAATGTAAGTTTTATAGGTATGTTTGAGTTTGTGAAGTAGATGAGCGTGTGGTCAATGGTTAGAAATTCGATTTCACATATCAACATCTTTCCGGATGAGCTTGTTACACAGGGCTTGCCCAGTGTGATTTATTTACCTGACTAACGTAGTTTACAGACTATTGCGTTAGTACAAAGATTTATAAAGTGTACATCGAATGTTAACAGCTACGGATTACCACGATATATGTATATAACTGTAATACATTGAACTTAATTTACACCTTTTTTATATAATGGAATCCGCGGACACTGTTTTTTAGTAAGTACTTGGTAAATCCTCGGGCTAACATAAATACATAATAGTCTGTAAACCACGCTAGTCATATAAACCGCGCGTACTATGCAAGTCATATGTCACAGGTTCGTCCGAAAAAGTGTTGGTAAGGAGAATCAAACTCTTGACTGTTGGTCATACTCTCTCTTACTTCATCAACTCAAACATCCCTGAAGAGCTCCATTTACATCTTAATATTCGTAGGACACATTTGATAACTTATGTACGTTTAATGTTGGAACAATATATTTTAATTATTTGAGTGCATCAGATTATATGAGATGTAAAAAAAACACAAAAACTCTTATTAGACTGTCTCGTGGCTTAATTTTGTGAGACGAGTTAGTCTCTGACTTGACCCTACTCATGAAAAAATGTTACTTTTTACTATAAATATGTATCGGATCAACTCGTCTCACGAATATAAATATGTGAGACTATCTCACGTTGGAGTGAGCATAATATGGTCTAAACGGGAAAATCAAAAATGCAAACCAGAAAAAACCGCAAACTGAACCATAATCCAAAGTTTTTATTTTAGTTTTATAACCTAAAATCGAAAATATTATGGATAGGTTATGGTTTTATGTAACTCAAAACCGAACCAACTGTTTAAATCATATTTTAAGTAAATAAATAATTTATTTATATTTAGACCATTAGTAACTAAATATAATTTTAATAATTCAAATATATATTTATGTATTCCTATTTGTATATTTTTATATTCATTAAGTTTGTATAATTAGTTATAATTTTTCTTAAAAATAGTTCAAAAATATTTATATATATCTAAAAATACTTTAATTTATAATTCACACAATTAGCATATCTATAATAACAAAATTTAAATGACCTAACCTCACTAAAAAATTTAACTGAAATTATAAGACCTAATTAGATAATCCTAACCTTGAAAAACCGAACGAAATTTATAGAAACTGAATTTAAATGATTATTTTACACCTTTTTTTAATGATATATAATGAATTAATTGAATTTATTTCTAAAACCGTATAAATCGGACATATAAACCAAACCGTAATACTATAAAAACAATCCAGACAGTAATAAAATGAATTAGTTATCATATTAGAAATTTCAAAAACCAAAAACCGAACCATAGTTTCATAAAACCGAACCAGTAGGTCATTTCTCACTACCCATAGTTTCACGTGAGACCTAGTCAAAAGAAAAAAGTGAAAAAACAAGAAATCCGTAGTAAGAATGGTTTAGGTGTATCAAATTTCATAAGAACACCTTAGTATTAAGAAATTTCAAATTTTTTTGTCCCAAGATTTTCCTTGAAATTTTATGCCGATTCTTGGAGAAAACCCAACTAACAGTGCTTATATATGTAATTGATTGAACTTAAACCCTCTAAAATAATTAATACATTTGTGAATTTTTTTTTAAATAATTTCAACAATTTTAAAAATCAATCACTTTCAATTTAAAATTAAAACAAAAACCTACTCACATTCAATTCCTAGAGTGTCAGATTCCTCCCCAAATCCATGGTGGTTCATGATTTATTGGGATTCACAATGTTTTATTTAACTAAATGGCTTAAATTAATAAAGTATAAAGTGCAGTGAGGATTCCACTAAGCATGTGGGATAATGAGGTGTGAAGCAAATGCAATGTATGAAGATGAGGGCACATTTCCCATACACCCACAAACTCAATATAAATAAATATACAGAATAGATTTTATGTGCGACGATATCACAAATCTATTTTTGTGAGACAGATTAACATGATCCATTCGAGTAAAAAAAGTAGTAATTTCAGCATAAAAAATAATATTTTTTTTGATGAATTGAAAATCTGTTTCACAAAATTAACCCGTGATACCGTCTCAAATGAATTTTTGTGAAATATATTTACTTGCTCTCAAATTCATTCTTCCCTTGTCACTTATCATCACACCACATGTACACTCCTATTTTTTTAATCTTATATAATAACATAATTGAGTTAAAAATATATAATTTATTTCATACAAATCTGGAATGTATTCAGTCAAACAACTTTCGTAAAGCCTGATTTATTTTTATAACTCTAACAGCTAGTTACGTTTCTTGATAGATCTATATGCCCCGTCGCACTCGTATATATATATTTTAT
>NC_133308.1:6740164-6745143 GCF_012295235.1 Primulina huaijiensis | reverse complement strand
TATATATATAATCAACATTATACAATGATTTCTACAGATTTTTGTATACAAAAGTCTGGGTAAGAAGCCATATGTCATGTGAGAAGCAGGAATATTTAAATAACGATGGCAGCAGTCAGAAGAATAATAGAGAGCCAGTCGAGAAGATAACCTTGGAAAACAAATAATTTTTTTCCCAGACTGTGTTTTATAACAATTATTTTCCTTGCAAAAAAAAAAAGTATACATTCCTATATGTTTATATATTTTTGTTTATTGTGCATCAACGGGAATGGATAGGTAGCCTAAACACATTTTTTTTCTCTTATATTTGTGAATGTACATATGCTCGTACTAAACCACAAGTGGATATAAGAGATTGCATCAATCTAGATGTTAATGATCAAGTTATTAAGTCTATGAGTTCAGAGATGAGCGTATTTAACTGATGATGTTGTTTTATATCACATTAAAGATCAATTTTATGAATTCTTTGTCATTGATGATGTCTTCAGCAGAGATCGGTCTTATCTATTAAGATTCGATGTCTCTTTTTTACGGCTTACTTTGTCAACTGGTCATACAACATAGTGTTAACAGTATTTAATATTGTTTAGCTAGAAAAAAGTGTGTGATTTCAACAAACGATTTGAAAATTATAATTCTGAAATTTTACTATAAAGTATGATATATATTTATATTTGTTTTTCAGACAGAAACATAAAATATAATAAATTATAGGAAGATCATAAAAAGTATTTTAACAGTTGAGGCATTGTCAAGACAGACCCCTTCTCCCGGTTTTGACACAAAGAAGGCGGATCGGAATCTCTTTCTCTGTTTATTGTTTTCGAACAAACAATATCTGGAAATTTTAAAAAATCTATAGGAACCTTTATTATTACTATTATTATTTTGTTCCTTTTGCATGAACTTTATATTTGGTTATATATGCACAATGGTATACCTTTTGATCGATTCAAATACACAGTTTATAATGCGTACAAATGTCATGCTAGCTAGAGATTTATATTACGTCCTATATATCATATTGGGTGTGTGTGTGTGTCTCTATATATATATATATATATAAAATACTTAAAATATATTTTCTATTTATATCCATATCATTTATTGATGATCTTTCAAGGTTTTATATAATTTTTTCCCCAAAAATTTGTGCGGTGCCTCATGGCAAAAGATTCACTAAAAAAACTTGTCGGTTTACAAAATCAATACTAGTGAATAAAGAAAAGCTAACTCCCTTAACAAAGTGATGGAGCAAAATGCATTCAAAACACTTGTCAAACCAAATTACCAAAACTATGGATATAGCGTTTGTGAACCCGAAAATTTTCTTGGTGAAAAACACACCAATTAGCACTATGATTGATGTTGTGTTTGCGTGTCTTCAACACTCCACGACATCAAAACAATACGTCTTGTCTTGAGCACTTGATCTCTTCGACGTAAATCTTCAATTCTCGTGTTAGCTTTCCTGTGGCGTCTCTCTCCCTTTTGTACGTTCCACATTTATCTATCTTTGATTATTTATATTTTTTTCCCCTAGTCTATTAACATCAGATTGAACATTTCCATCATTAATTGGTCGAAATTGTCCTTGAGTAGGTGCAAACCTTTGAGTTTTCTTGGGAGCTGTGAGGACCTGAAATTCCAGTAGTAGTTAGCATTTGGTAGCATTTCCAGCAGTAGTTAGCATTTCAGCAGAAGCTAATAAATCCAGCAGCAACTAATTTTCAGAAGCTGGTATCTTTCCAGCAGAAAAAATCCAGCAGATAAAATCCAGCAGACAGAATCCAGCAGCAGAAGAAGTTCAGTAGCGAGATTCCAGCAGATAAGCTATTGATTCAGATTAGAGCTTGTAACTGAAGCATTTAACATGGAATAAAAACTGTTAATGGCACATCATGGCAGATTATGGCCATTAATAGGGAGTCCAACAGTCATATTTCTGCATATAAATAACACACTCAATCTCTGAAATTGTTGTTACACAAGTCTTGAATTATCACTTGAAATTAGAGCTAAGAGTGTGCATTTTTCGGAGCAGTAGAAACCAGTAGCGAGAACAGAAGATTCCAGATTTCACCCAAAATTTCTAGCAAATTACAGTAAGTGGGCTTATGTATAAATATCTTGAAATCAGTTTGATAATTCATGCTTTATGTATTTCTGATCTCTGATTTTTGAAGCACTGAAACTTAGTGAACTAATGGTAGGAATATATATTCTGAAACAATTCTGATTTCTGATTTCTGATTTCTGGCCTCACCCCTTATAGGAGAGAACATATAGAGGACTGATATCAGTTTAGCCATGAAATTCACTTCGTGCTCAGTACTTACTAATTCTGATTTCTGTTCTGAATCATGTTAATTCTGAATTCTGATTTCTGATTTCTGAAAGTAAGAGTTTTCTGTATATTACTTGTATTACTGCTTCTGTTAAAAATAGTTTTGAAAACTAGGATATTATTTCTGCCCCCGCTTACTGAGTGACGACCATATCACTCACCCACCAAACTCATCTCAGATAAGAACTGGAAGAAATGGTAGAAGAAGAAGAGCAGATTCAGTTCTTGGGCTGGTGAAGAAGACTGTTGTTTTTCTCAATTTTAGTTATGTTTATTCCGCTGCATCTATTAAGATATTGTCATATCTGGTTTTACATTTCCGCTGTAAAACATTATTATTTTAATTATGTACTTCTGAGGCTTGTTGTTTTCGAATGTAAATTTGAGAGCAACGCCAATGTCGACCAACCCCGTCCGTGGGGCGCGACAGGAGCAGTAATGCTTGGAAATTTAAGCTGCTTACTCGATTTCTTCTTGTCTCCGATCTTATTGAAATATTCTCCAAATTTCTTTGTAATCAACGAGATGAAATCTTCACATAAATCAGACTCTTTAACTTCCTGAGATAGTTGAAACAAGTCATTGTATAAATCATTAGAAACTTGAAAGACAATTGTTTTCCCTTTGTCTTTCTTCTACAGATCCAGATTCATCTCAAAGGTTCTGATGGAACTAATCAGATCATCCAAACTAAGCTTGGTGGTGTCTCGAGCTTCACTGAAACGTTCTGGTAGTGATTTTAACACCTTGCTGAATAATCTCTCATTAGAGATCTATTCACCAAAACTAAAAGCTTCTTTGGAAATTTCTCGCACTCGGCAATCGTAAACGGTGATAGACTCTGTTTCTTCCATTCTCACATTTTCAAAATTTGAGGTTAGCATCCTTAGCTTGGTTCTTCACACAATTTCATATCCTTCCCAGTGTCTTTGAAGGACATCTCATGCATCTTTGGCAGAGAGACAGTTTGTGATTAGAATGAACATGTTTATGTAAACATAGGTAAAGATGACATTGAGTGTCTTTGAATTCAAGTTCGAAATCTGGACTTCATCAATATTTCATGCACTTTCTGGTTTAACCAAATTGTCACCATCTTCATCAAAAGTCTTTTGAGGGAGTCTAACCATCTATGACACGTTGACATGTCCTTTCTCCAATGGATTTGATGTAAACCCACGTCCTAACTTTCCAAAGTACAAATTTGGATCTATTCAGAACTGGTGGTCATAGTATCGTTTTGACCAGCGACACGTCCATAGTACTATTTCTTGTCAAACAAAAATAATCAGAATCTCACTTAGTAACATCAAGTGTCCGATCTAATACAACTTAAAGGGTGGTTGTATGACATAAAAGAACTGTACAATAAAGTGATTGTACGTTTCAGAGTTAATTGTTGTGTGCGGTGTTATAACACCTAACACAACATACAGAGGAATATTTCAACACACAAAACTTTTTGTAAATAAAAGAAGACACAAGAAGTTATATACAAGTGAACACGCTTGTGAGGTGCCTCAGAGCAAAAGATTTACTAGAAAAACTTGTAAGTTTACAGAATCAATACTAGTGAATAAAGAAAATATAACTCTCTTGACAAAGTGACGGATCAAAGTGCATCCAAAACACTTATCAAACTAAATAACCAAAACTAAGGATGCAGCGTTTGTGAAGCCAAAATTCTTCTTGATAAACAACACACTAATCAGCACTGTGATTGATGTTGTGTTTGCGTGTCTTCAACACTCCACGACAGCAAAACAATACGTCTTGTCTTGAGCAATTGATCTCTTCGACCTAAATCTTCAATTGTCGTGTTAGCTTTCCTGCGGCGTCTTTCTCTCTTTTGCAAGTTCCACATCAGCTATCTTTCATTATGCTTCAATTTCCTTGGAATTTATCTCATAAAATGAATCCTACAAGATATGAAAACAAGAGTTTCATTAAAAAAATAAATTCTTTTAAACAATTATATCATATCTAGAGTTCTTATCATAAATTTTTATGGTCTAGAAAGATAAAACTTTACAATTAAATAAACACAATATTATTAGAGGAAAACATAATTAAGGAATAACTTATATTCCTTCCGGTTGTAGTTCGTATTACGATTTATGAGCATTCAACTTCTATACACAGACGGGTATTAGTTGAGTAACGAGTTTTACAATACCTGACACATATAAGTTTTATTAACATAAATATTATTCCTCTCAGTTTTAAATATATTAATTCTCCTCTCTTTTGAAGATTTTATTTTATATGGGATTTTTTTGTTTACCGTATTATATGAAATTGTTCCCTTTAATATCTGGTTGCAGGTTTGATATAATTTTTTTATTCAGTTATGCTATAAATGTACACGTTTAACATTTAAAATGTCAAAAAATATTATAAATGTTGAAAAAATTATTTAAAAATGTGTTAAATATTTGTGTTGAAAATGTGAATGTTGAATGTTGAAAATTAGGTAAAATTAGGTGTTGAATATTGAAAATTAGTGTGTGATGATGTAGGTAATGATGTATTTTATTTTTGGATTATTTGTAAAAATTTTCTATAAATAGATATCTCATTTGTGAAGAAAATCACAATTGAGTTGAGAGAAAAATATTATAAAGTG
>NC_133308.1:6739843-6739943 GCF_012295235.1 Primulina huaijiensis | reverse complement strand
TTTCGAAGAAAAAAAGAAGATGGCTTTCACGAGGTTATTTTTAATTATTTTGGTAATCATACTCACCAGTCTTGTATTTATCGGAGAATATCCTCCTCGT
>NC_133308.1:6739417-6739743 GCF_012295235.1 Primulina huaijiensis | reverse complement strand
AAAAAAATTGGTTGACAACTCACCATTTAAAGTGATATATTTTTTAAAATTATTAAACTTGAGTTTCAACTCTATATTTTTTTGGTATATAATCTTCATATTTTACTATTAAGATATTTACATGAATTCAAACAAAAAAAACAAAACAAATAATAATAACGAAAAAATAAAAATAAATAAAGCAGAGTTCTGGCAACGGACGCTGTCATGTATGGCTTTAATTTTGCAAAAGAACACTATATATATTATTTTCGAAATTCAAATTTTTTTAAAATTAATTTTAAAAAAACCCCAAGTTCTTGTGTAAAATAGAGATAAATTTATAT
>NC_133308.1:6653637-6739397 GCF_012295235.1 Primulina huaijiensis | reverse complement strand
TATATATATTAAAAAAATAAAATAAAATAAAATTATAAACGAGGGATATTGCTACACCGCAGATGGTAACGAACGAGCAAAGTTAAAATAACCGGCTGGTAAGTTTGGCGTACCCTAATGACTTGTTCCAAGCTTGCTTTAAAAAGAGCAGAAAGCGGGAGTTAGCCATTAACAGCAAAAGTAGAAAATTAGAGAGTGAAAGTCCAAATGTGAAGTAAACTTCTTTGTAAAAGAGAGTCCGTGACAGTTGGTTGGAAAATTCCCGATAGGTTTTTGGGAATGGCTATGGGGTATGCAAAAGAGCAGAATCTGGAGATGCAAACACAGAGACAAATGGGTTGCATGGCGGGTTTTCTTCAAATTTTTTATCGCGACAATTTTTTGACCGGGAAACGCCTCTACTCCACCAAGCGCCTCCCTTCTTCACGGGTATCGTTGTGTTCTTGGCTACGTTTTATATATTGTTCCGTTTGTCGATAGAAAGTTTTGTTGCATTCATTGTGTTTTTTGTGCTTTTAAGGTTGTTGATACAACTTTGGATTTGGAGATATCAGCTCCCTCACTGCCCGCGAATTCGAGGGAATTGGATGACACGAAACAGTTGCGTTCATTGGCACCCCCGCGTCCGGAGGTGGATGTGGCTGAGTTGCCGCCTAAATCACCTCTTCCGCTGCCTGTATTTAATTTGAAAGATGTCAGTAAGTCCTCGTGGAATTTCTACAGAGATTCCCCTAGACTGTCGCTCGACAGCAGAGCTACAATGGATGCAAAGGGAGGCCTCCATCCCAAAGAGATCCGCACAGTCGCCTCCGTTTTACCCATGGCAAATCGGTCCTGTGGCATTGGAAGCGATGATACATCTGATGGATATGGGCAACGGTCTCCCAGTGTCATTGCCAGGCTCATGGGTCTGGAGCCACAGCCTGTTTCAGTTAAGCCTGAGCTCCGGAGATCCGCCTCCGAATCAAGAGCCTCGAGAGATATCTTTCACTCTCGATTCGTCACAGAAGGTGGTAATACGTTGTCCAAGCTGCCAAGTCGATCGAAATCTTCCCTTATGATCGACGGTGTGAAAGAAAATACCCAGTTGAATGCAGATTATGAAGATCTGAGGGATCAATCATGGAAGCAGTCTAACAAGGCTGCAGTGTCTAAAGGATTGAACAGAATCGGCTCCGGTTCCCCGCCAACTCCATGGAGAGCTTCGCAGCACCGCAAATGTTTATTCGACTCGGCAGACATTTTCCCTGAGCCTAAACAAACTGTATCAATCCAATATGGAGAGGTTTGCAAAAGACTCAAAATGAGAGGAATCGACAAGCCGTCAAAAGATTTGGAAACCTTGAAACAAATCCTTGAAGCTTTGCAGCTCAAAGGTCTCCTGCATTCAAACAAACCGTCGGGCCCAAACCAAGCCAACCGCCGCATCTTTGTTGACGAGGAGTCACCGATCGTCTTAATTAGACCTTCGCGATTGCCAACTTCAACTTTGTCTACGGGATATGGCAGTGATTATTCGCCGTTCAAAGGTGGGAATGACGGTCGTAGCGTTCGCCGGCATTTTAGTTTCGCCGGAGAAAATTCACCATCGGTGAATCCCCGCCTGGAGAGCTACGTGTCGAGTCCAACAACTCGAAATGAAGGCAGTGCGAACACGCGACGGCCAAAATTCCCAACCAATCCGAAACCCTCGAGCGTCGGAATCCAAAAAAGACCGAACGAGTCGATGGAGAATCAGAGAGTCGCCCCAAACCAGTCACTGATGCGAAAACCAAGAAGAACCAGACCAGATCAAACGGCCATTGGCCGTTCGCATAGGAGCAAGAAAACAGCTTCTAAGACTAAACACAAAGAGAAAATCACGACAGCCATTGTTGTAGCTGATGTATCTTCATCAATTTCTTGGAGCAGCATCACTGCATCAACTGATACAGAGGTAGAGGAAATCAGTATTTTGTGATTTTTTTTATTATTATTACAATTAATAATTAACATTAGATTTTCGATTTATTGCAATAATTCACGAAACAAATGTTGATTCCAGAGGTCGAAGACTGCGGTATACGAAGAAGGGAAGAATTTATTGAAAAGATGTGACAAGCTTCTTAACAGCACAGCAGAGATGAATGAGACAGATACACAGCCGAGTCCCGTGTCAGTTCTTGATTCGTCGTTCTATAAGGACGAATCATTAACCCCTTCACCTGTTACAACCAAACGCAATCTTGATTTCAAAGGTATAGATACGTAACCAATAAGATTTTCTTACACAATCTTGGTTCTTAAAATTCATAGGTCATCGGTAATCTGTCTACTTGTATTGACAATTTTCTATACGAATCTGGTCCTTGTTTGATAAGGGTGCACAGTTACTTTTCCATCTAATTTCAAGATATCGGGTTTCATGCAAATGGAATAGTTTAATAGTCGTGAAAACTATATTGGAATAAGCTTGTTCTTGCATTATGAGTTATGACATCGCAAAAGTATTTTAGTGTCTCCAATTCCAAGTACTGTATCTACAATGTTGATCAAGACTTGAGAGTTGTGTGCTTTACTTCCCAAGACTCGTTTCGGTCTAATCTAGTTTATTTGCTTTTGGACAATATAACAGATGAATCTATTGATTTGGTGGAAGAGATATGGAGTCCTGTTATTTCGCCTATTCGATCAAAATGCGGAGAAACCTTGGATGATTCTGATTTTTCGTACATATCGGATATCCTAAGGGTGTCCCGTTGCCTATCCGACAAATCTGATGTCTTCCTGCTTCTGGAGAAGCAACAGTATCTCAAGGGAAAGGACACATCCAAAGCCTCTAGGCTCCAAAGGAAGCTTATTTTCGATACAACCACTGAAATTCTTGACAGAAACAGACAGTTGCCTCCATGGAAAACTGCTTCTCGGGATAATCACAATGTTAATAAGTCGTCGCTCAACAAAGTTTGGTCTGAATTTCAAAGAATTAGGGAGCCAAACACAGCTCAGGATTTGTTTGGTGTAATTTGTGGTGTCTTGAAGAAGGACTTATCAGCAGGGGATGCGACCACCAGTTGGGCGGATTGTCCGGCCGAGAAATCGGGGGCTGTCTTGGACATGGAACGGATGATATTCAAGGATTTGATTGGGGAGACTATACAAGATCTTGCAGCATTGTCATGTAGAAGTAGTTCAATGTCTGGCCAAAAGCCTAGAAGGAAGTTGGTTTTATAAAATCTCACCTAAGTTTTTAGTATTTTCTTCGGTTAACTCGTTTTTTATGATTTGAAAACTCGCAAGTCACTACTTTTCGGTGTGCATTAGGTAAATTTTCAAGTTAACACAATAACCTGCAAATCACGCTAACCAAATAAATTAAATTAAACAAGTGATAAGTGACAAACTCACTCGAAAAAAATGTCTATAACAGAAATCGAACTCTTTTTTTTTTTTTTTTCCTTTTGTGGTGGGACAAATCTGCAATAAGGCAAGATTGTAGAAGCCCTTTTTTCCTTTTTTTCCTAGTGAATTGCATGTGTGATGTTTCTTACTCGTGAATATCACAAGCAGTTTATTATTGTTTACTTCGTTAGTTTGTGAAAAAAAATAATTAACAAGAAAGATAGAAGGGGATTTTACTTTTAATAATTTAGAATGAAAGGAAAACTATCTTTCAATTATTATGTGGACAAGGGAAAAAAATCAGTACATTAGACAAAAAATTCATTCTTTGCAAAAAATAATTAAATAAAAAGTACTATGAATTTACTATGTTTTATATTAAAATAATATGTGATTGATGACGTATTATATAGATGATAAAGTGTGATCAATATATCAATTTTTGGTCATTTTGGGAATCAACTTAACTTCCTAGCTTCTTTGTGCGAATTACAATATTAATCGAATTATTTAAGCTTTAGCTATTAATTATTTTTTTAAATAGAAAAACCACCTTTACTTTTTAAAATTTTATCAATAATATTATTTTCAATATCACTCTTATTATTATTATGAATTGATTTCCTATTACTTATTTTTTCGTAGTTTTAATATGTTTTTATTAGTTTTACTTTAATTAAAAACAAAAAAAATAGCATACAAAAATCAGTGGATCCGCAGCTTGAAACGACGGAAGTGGCATATAAATACATAATCTGTGTATAATTAAGTGTTCACCGCTTTACCAAAAATTATAATTAATGATAATGATACAATTCTAATATTTTAAATAATATAAACCAAACGTCATGTATTAACCGCTCTCTTAAAAAGTGTATTATTGGAATACAACAACATAAAAATTTATGTGATGTAAAATTTATGTGATGTCGTATTACATATCAATTTTATGATACGTATCTTCGACTCGACTTGTGAGAAGTATTATACTTTATATCCAAAGTATTATTTTTTACTGCAAAAATATCATTTTTTTAGTTATTTTATTAAGAAATATTGTATATAATATGTTGATTTAGATAGAAAAATATTAACTTTTATGTCAAAATATATTGTGCAATATATGCTAATTTGAGTCAAAATTATTACTTTTATTGCGTGTATGAATCAGGTCGACTCATCTCACAGATTTAGATATATTAGATCATTGCATAGGAGACTTGCTTTTTAGGGATGTCAATTCGGGTGGGTACAGGTCGGGTTGACATATGATAGTATTAAAAACAGTTCAATATGAACCCGACCTAAACCCGAACCAACCCAAAAACTCAAAACCTAAACCCGAACCTGACTAACTCGACTCAACCTGATCAACCCGACTCAACCCAATTTTATTTTTTAAATTTTTTTAAAAATAATTAATTAAAAATTCAAAAAAATAGTAATATTTAAATTAAAACGCATAATAACAAAACATCACATATATATTATTTAAATTTAAAAGTCAAACTATAGAAAATTAAAAATATATTTACTAAATAAAATAAAAAAATTGTTTAAACAAATAAAAATTGTATAAAATAAATATTAAATGACGAAAATTTATGATATAAATATATAATAAGAATTTTATTCAAACATACAATATGTTGGATCAATTAAGTTTGGTGATTTAACAAATTGAACCAAACTGAACTGATAATGAGATAAAATGCTAGTGAGTTAAACTGAACATGAGATAAACTAAAAGTTTTATTAGACAAAATCCGTTTGAAATTTAACTGATATCTAGGTGTACCAAACTAATAGCTGAAGACCAACTAGGCTAAAAGATAGTTGAGTAAATGAAGAAACATTCTCTAAAGAATCAGTTAGGCTACTCAGAGTTACAAAGCTAAATTATTGGATAAAGTATTTCGTACCAGCAATATCTGAATTGTCAGTAATCCGCGAACACTGCCTACAGTGTACGAATTGTCAGAAGAGACGGTGATGTGAAAAAGACGAGATTAGCGGCTACAATGTTTAGAACGGATATAATATTTGATTTTACTGATCGTTGGACCCAATTCTATAGATTGAAGAACTTGTAAATCAGTTAGGCTATCTGGAATCATCGGATAAGTTCAAATATTCAAGCTTTCAATAGTCCAACTGCTTTCAAGACTTCTTAGTACACGCTTAAGTATTATATCATATCATTGAGGATCAAGTTGTGTTAAATATTTTTCATTTCGAAATACTTGTAAACTAGAAATTAGTGCATTGTTCAATGTTGTTTAAGTAAGTAAGTTAAACTAGGAGTTTCAGTTAGACAGTGATAAAGCCTTACTGAGTCGGGTCCTTAAAAAAGTTATAATTTCTAAAGTCTTCTAGTGAACATGCTTCCTACAAGGAAGAAATGGTGACATATGAGTTATTATCTTCGAACATCTAGAAACATATTTGTATTATTTACATTTCAGTCAATCTACTATTGATAACCCAACATTATAATTTAGTCATTTTTTAGTGTTCAATCTGTCAGTCTAATTTACTTCCGTCTATAACTTATCTGAATAACCAACTAATATTGACTTGGTGAGAATTACAAAATTCAAAGTTGTTAACCCAATCGAATTTCGGACAAACTAGTGTTATTGTTTATTCAAGCCACTTATAACCAATTATCTGATCCTAACAAGTGGTGTCATAGCGAAGCTAATTCTCATTTCTGAACGTTATCTATTTAATGGTCTCCTTCAGTAAGATCTTCATGCTTTCCAAAGAAGATTTTGATGATTGAAAAATTAGAATGCAAGCTCACTTACCTGCATAAGATGATGATATTTGGTATATCATTATTGATGGACCAATGACTATAATGAAAACTAAAACAGCTGTTGCAGTTACTAATGGTGCACCTCGGATGATTGAAAAGCCCAGAGCTGAAAGGACAAGTGAGGATA
Organism: Primulina huaijiensis; assembly: GCF_012295235.1. Classification (NCBI taxonomy): domain Eukaryota; kingdom Viridiplantae; phylum Streptophyta; class Magnoliopsida; order Lamiales; family Gesneriaceae; genus Primulina; species Primulina huaijiensis. The sequence continues at coordinate 6,733,068 of NC_133308.1, read as the reverse complement.
AAAAGAAATCAAACTTGGAAAATGAGACTAAAGACATATTGTACAAAACTTTGGACAAAAACAAATTCAGCAAGATCAAGATATGAAAATCTGGCAAAGAAATATGGGAGAAACTAATTCAACTCTGTGAAGGCAAGGACCAAACTAAAGAGAAAAAATTATATGTCGCAATACAGAAGATGATAGCATTAAGATGAAGCTTGGGGAGTCTATGTTAGACTTTGATGAAAGAGTCAGTAGCATTGTGATTAAGCTAAGTGCTCTTGGAAAAGTATATAGCAATAGGGAAGTTGTATTGAAAATGATGAGAAGACTTCAAAAGGAATATGATAACAACAAAGAGACTATGGGATCAATGCTCAAGAGTCGCCAATTTTCTGTGACAACACTAGTGAAATTGATATCACATACAATCTAGTTTTGCACTCTAGGACTAAGCATATTGACATTTGTCATCATTTCATTTGAGATCGTGTGTTGAAGAAGGACATTAAACTGGAATATGTCTCATGTGAGCAACAAGTTGCAGATGTCTTCACCAAACCACTTGCAAAGAATAAGTTTTCCTACTTTAGAAATGTTTTGGGACTTATTGACTTATCTTAACTGTGTTATTATTTCACTCGGGAAAATTAAGTCTAAAATCCTTACTGATAAGACAATAGTCAGTACTCTTTGGTTCTTTTTAACTGTCAGTTTAGTTCTACAGCCAAACTGACAGATACACTCTTAGTCTAACTGATCTTGTCATTTAATAGTTAGCTTTAATGACTTATTTTATTCCTCATTAAATCTTTTCAGAGTCACCTAACTACTTGATTTTATTTATTTCATAAAATTCATTGGTTGGTTTGTACATTTAAAAAAAAAAAATCGTTCATAGGCAGAATTCCGGGTGTATTGTCTGTGAAATTCAAAAGGTCACACAATATAACTACCAGTTAGTCTCTTGTTTTTTCTTACCGGCTTCAAACTCTCTTAAATATATCTATATTTTTTTGTTCTTTTCTACTTTCGAATCACTAACAATTTTCTTTCTTCGAGATTATACAACAAAATTGTTGCACCTGCTAATCCTGCTTATATCATGAATTCCGTAGCCATTGATTTTGAGTCTATATACTCAATGAAAGACCCTGATATCACTGAAGTTTTCAATTCAATCAAATTATCTAGACTCCGAGTCATTCTATGCTTTTCTCTTGAAATTTTTGTTAGAGAACTGAAGAATTTCTATGTCAGATGTGTCGTCACTAATTATGAAAATATCTTCATGCCTATAGGGGAACAGCGTCTCCTTATTGACCTAGGGTTCTTCTCTATTCTATTTCAGTTATGTTCTGAAGGGATTTTTGCCTTCTCTGAAGTGTCTCAAAAGCCAGTTTAGGAAATGCGGGATAATTTTTCTGCATCCACCAAAGCTATCAAGACATCAGGACTGAAGAAAGAGATGAAGCTACAATTTCAGTAGTTTGCTGACATAGTGGCTAAGTGTCTGTTGGCCAAGGTGGGTTCATTTGCTGCCATTACTGTTGAGAAATTTCTGGTCATGACTGCAATTACAATCGGAATGAAAGGCAACAGGACAATCATTCTCTACAAGCTTTGAACATCTCTAAAGTTGGGATGTTGGTTGTTAAGAAAGAGATTAGGAGAAGAACTGGCTGAGACCAAATGGCATCAAGGAAGAAATTAAGTCAGAATGAGACTCCAAAGACAAAAACAAAACCAGTCCACCTTTACTCCTTATCCAAAGAAGCCAAGGACTCTGAAAACAGGACATGAATTTACTCCACTGAAGAGCCTTGCTGCCTCTCAAGAACCACGTGTTGAGAAAACTAATGACAAGAAAACTGCCAAGCCAGCAGAGAAGCTGAAGCTAATAGTCGTGGCCGCCCCCTCCAAGGGTTATTCCCATGTCATCTGCTGTCCCACCTCTTAATCCATGCAAAGGAGTTGTGATTAAGGAACTAGTTGAGAATACCAAGTCGGAACCGGATTCCACCTTTACCACGAAACCAATTTCTGAGAAAGGAAGAAAAACGTGATTGATGCTCCAAAAAGTAAGTCTACATCTGCATTTAGAACTCAAATTGACTTACTAATGCATTAAGAAAATGAGTATGCTGAAACCAAGATTGAGTTCTTTGATGAATGGGTTGAGTTCAGAACAGTCACCTTCGCCAAGAAACTGAAGAAGAAGTCTAATCTGAATAAGTTTCTTTTTTCTTGAAAAGGCGGTTCTGAAATAAGTCAAGACTACAGTGATTGCAGAAGCACTCAACGCGAAGACTACCTTGTGGGTCTCTTGCGAATTAAGAAGCTCACTACAGTCTGTACAGAACTCAGAGCAACTATGATCCAACCAGTTCAACTGCTTTCGATGACATTTTTGTACTTAATAAACTGGACAGAGATCTAATCACTCTGCATATGAAAGTCAAAGTTTGGGAGAATGACCATCAGTTATTCATACCAATTGACACTAGTCCTAAAGAAGAGTCTGATATGGTCCTTTTCCACCCAACTGAAGATACAACGCAAGAGTATGAATCATCATCCAGTCATCCTAATCAAAGTCTAGCCTCTTTTCCTCTAATTAGGCTATCATTGATGAAGCTGTGCACTCTATTGCAAAACAACATATTAATGATATGCACGATCATTGCATCATTGCTGGATCAACTGATGAAACTCTTGCATAATTACAGTAATAAGTTAAAGATGTAGCTTTTTTTGAACCGGTCAGCAGAGATGAAGTGTTGATGAGTGAACCGCACATAATATTAGCTGAGATTGCTCAAGAGTTAGTGAATCAGATAGGGATTGAACATGCAGTCACTCAGTCTAATTTTCAAACTGAACAGCCGATTCTAATGATTGAACAAGGATCATTTCAAATCAAAATTTCTCCATGGTTGTATCTCATCTTATAGAAATTAAGGACATTACAAGTGTTGCTCTGTATCCAGAACAGAACATCATTGAAGACCACATTTTGGATAATATCACTGCTAGTTTTCCTTCTATCACTTCTAGTCTCCCCACTCTGTGAAGAAGTCGGGTTAATACTGAAAGTTATATGGATATTTTTCTAGACAAACTGCTAAACAATAATGGCACACTTGTCCAATGAGTTTATTAGTGTGTTTATTTCTTTGGATAAACAGAAAAATGATAAAGTTCTTGCTGCTCAGGCTCTCTTTAGACAAATTTTTACCTCTAATCATGAGCTAGCAGTTAAGGTAAACAAAGTTCATGAAGATCTCTCCTCCAAAATTGATACAGTGTCTACTCAACTGAGTTCAGTTTTTGAATGTTTGAAGACCCCTAATGTTGACAAAAAGAGAGAAGTGAGTCAGAAGAAAGAATATAGCAAAGAACAATTTTCCAATATATCAACTGAGTCAAGCAAGCAGTCATAAATAATATTCATAGAAGATAGTGCTAGATTATCGGTTTATCTACAATTGTTGTATATCAGGATCATTTAAGTTTATACTATAATTCACATTTTTTCAAACACCAAAAAAGTGAAAATTTATTGGATCAATTAAGTTTTGATGATTTAACAAACTGAGCTAAACTGAATATGAACTAACTCAACTGAGCTAAACTAAACTGAGTTAAACTGAACATGAGATAAACTGAAAGTTTTGTAAGAAAAATTTGTTTGAAGCTTAACTGATATCTAATTTTACCGAACTGACAGCTGAAAACCAACTGGACTAAAACACAGTTGAGCTAAACTGAAGAGACATTATCTGAAGAATCAGTTAGACTACTCAGAGTTACAAAGTTGAATTATTGGATAAAATCTTATGCACCAACAGCCTATGAATTGTCAGAAATTCGCTAGCATTACCTATAGTGTACGAATTGTCAGAAGAGATAGTAACGTAAAAAAGACGGGATTAATGGCTATCATATTTGGAACGGGTATAATATTTGATTTTACCAACTGTTGGATCCAAGTTTATAAGTAGATAAACTTTTAAATCAGTTAAGCTCTTTGGAATCATCGCATAAGTTCAAATATTCAAGCTTTAAATATTCCAACTGCTTTCAAGACTTCTTAGCACAAGCTTAAGTATTATATCCGATCATTGAAAATCAATTTGTGCTTATATTTTTCATCTTGAAATAGTTATAAACTGATAGTTGATGTAATGTTCAGTGTTGTTTAAGTAAGTAAATCAAGCGTTTGCACTGTAACTAATGAAAACAGTGTAAATCCAATTTTTTAAAAACGTACAAACATTATAAATATAATATATTTATCATTCTCTTCTTATTTTACTTCAAATATTGGCAACATGTTTTTTTTATCATATTTTGACAAATATATATTTTTTACTTTATATTGTTTTTTTAAAAAAAAAAATTTGTCATGTGAGAGCAAGTGTCTGAAACTTGCAAGTTATCGCATAGGAATCAAATCGTTTGACTACAGATTACTTTTGGCACTTTTATTAAGATTTTGTGATGATTGTGCAAGATTCCGACTACATTTATTTGGCTGATTCTGTGTTATATGGGGACAGTTCTGTCCTCACAATTATTTTTTTTTAGTTTATATCAATATTGGATAAAAATCAAATAAATTATATAAAATCGATCAATATTTTTTTATTTTATATAAGATGTTCGTCTTGTACAAAACTAGTCAGAATAGTACTTCGATATAATATAGAATCATTTCATTATTTCAAATACAAATTTAATTATAATATAAGTTATTTACTAAAATTTTATACTTCAGTTATTTTACCCCTACATTAATATATGTTTTTTTAGATATTTCCTGATTTTCTAAAGCTGAATTAATCAATTATTTAGAAAATGAAGATGGATTGCAAAAATAATAATATGCTAAAACTCATAACAAAATGAACAGGTCTCTTGTGAGACGGTCTCACGAATCTTTATCTGTGAGACGGGTTAACTCTATCGATATTCACAATAAAAAACAATACTCTTAGCATAAAAAGTAATAATTTTTCATGGATGACCCAAATAAAAGATTTGTCTCACAAAGTACGACCATTGAGACCATCTCACACAAGTTTTTGCCTAACAAAATATATTACCTTTGGTTTACTGTTCATGTGGTTCCGTTACATATTTTTAAATATTTTATTCTATTCTTTTCTTTAATAACAGTTTACTTAAACAATATATGCTCATGGTACATGTGGTGACCCGGACGCTAATCATGTTCTTAATAATCATCGGGACAATTTAATCAATTCTAATAAACAAGGTCTAAATTTTTTTTTTTAAATACAAAGCAGAAACGTAATGTAAATCAATCCGAAATACATATTAAACATAAACCTACAAATCTTGTAGTATCTATAATAATTCAACTAGGTTCAACTACATATCAGTGATGAATCCTAATTTACTTCTGAGCCCGGATCTCCACGCTAACTAGTCTTGTCTCGTTCTCTTCAAGACCCTGATCCTGTCTCACCTGTTGTCATGCACACATACAAACAAGACAACAGCCGGATAACTCCGGTGAGAATTAAATTCCCAGTATAAACCAAGTATACATGCATTCATATAAACAATATAAAAGCATGCATCAGATATACATAACATGTATCTAAATCAAAACACGAATCAATACTCTAAACAAGTACCAAAATCAGGAACATAATTAAATATCAAATAAAGAATCACACTCTGTGACTCTCAGACTCAAACTCGACTAATTTCTAATCTAGGGATCCCGATCTGAATAAGAACGCACCAATCTACCACCTACTCTCCCGATCGTGGTGGCGGTACGTTCTTATTTACGGACTTTGGTCCTCTCTATATCGAATATCTACAATAGGAGTCGCTCTTCTTCTAAGCACATCGATATGACCAAACGTCCGGTGTATTGGCGCATCAGTCGAAGACTTGGCAATTCAGCCAATCCTATTATGACAATGTGCAATGGGCCAGTGACCATTCTATCAAAATCTGGCACTTTTGTCAGTGACTCTCACTCAATAGCTATATGCTATTCTCCGCTTTTCTAGAGATAAATAGAATACACATACTCATTCAACTCATACAAAGGTACTCAAACAATAACATGCAAGTATGTGGTTTAGGGAACCTCAAGTCCAATCTGACTTAAGTCGATCTCCCGATTAACATTGATTTATACATTTCTCTTCTCGGTCTGACGAAGTCGAAGTCTCGAATTCCAATCTGTCCATACCCAATCTGGCAATGACAATACCGAATAGGCACAATATCAATATACAATCTCAAATGAAATCAATACCTGTTCTGATCACTACTCAAATCAAGACATAATATGACCAATGTCAACTACGAAATCAATAGCGAATCTGATCAATATCGATTTACTGATGTTTCGACGGCATAACAATACAGTTTCATTAACCCCGTCAATCTCAACATCACAGATATAATAACACAGCTCATAATCAATATCAGTACAACTCATAGTCTCAACAATAACAGATCATAATCTCAAATCTGTAAAATCTCGATCATATCAGTTCTGAAAATCATAACAATTACATACGATATATGTTCTTCAATCTGTTCTCGATTCTACACTGTCTAATATTTCAAGAGCGTCATATATCAATCATATCTGATTCTGACAATATCCTAATTTTAAATCATATCAAAACGTAGTAAAACTTACGTCCAGTTGAAGCTCTCGTCTATAGAAACACGGTACCGAAATCGGATTGAAATTCTGACGGGCGGATCTTGCACAAATCACAAATCTACAAGATAAAAGGCGTAAGGATTTTTTTCACACTTCCCCCGGAGCTTCTCTCGATTTCTTCTCGGTGGAATGAAGGAATGAAGCTTTCATATATATATATATATATAATATCTCATGCATGTACAGGCAAGTGGCTCGCTCCTTCAAGTAACACGTCTCGCGCATATGCGCGNCCTCTACCGGCGCATATGCGCGAGACCTACTGGTCTCGACGCTTGTCCAACTAACATCTCGTGCATATGCGCGACCTTACTCCGCGCATGTGCGCAAGGAACCCTGCCTCGGCAGCTTGGCTGTTCAGCATCTCGCGCATATGCGTGTTCTAGCTTCGCGCATATGCGCCACAAGTTCTGTTCTGAACGTTGGCTACTGATCATTCTCGCGCATGTGCGCGCCCTCACTCCGCGCATGTGCGCGAGAAACTCTGTTCTATATCTTTGGACTGCTGGACACCTCACGCATATGCGCGCCTCACATCGCGCTTATGCGCGTAAAGTTCTGTCCGGCAATTTCTTCCCGCACCGCTCGCGTATATGCGCGCCCACTCGCCGCGCATATGCGCGAGACCTTCTGTCCTCGCACATATCTCGTGTCTTTTCTCGTCTTTCCCACTCTGATCCTTTCCGTCGTCTATAATCATATCAATTATCAATAAATCATTTCAGATTACAGTAACGAAATTCTCGGGCATTACACTACACCCTATTCAATTTATCAAGGAGGTACAAAAATGTACAATGACTTAAAACTATATTTTTGGTGGTCAGATATGAAAAATGATATTGCTCAATTATCATTTGAGTGTTATCTCAAATGACACAATAATTTTGATATAATAATATTTAAAATTTAAATACATTCATTATATTATATCAATAATTTTAAATAATTATTCAAACACTAATACTTACAAATTTTAACTATTAATTACATAAAATAACACTTCGTTAATCGCACGGGTAAAATACTAGTTTTTTTAATTTAAAAAAAAGAAGAAGAAGAAGATTGATGTTATTTAATTAAAATGTTTGATTTTATTTTAAATATTTTTCATTTTATTGTGTTTTGAAAAATCATTATTTTGATTCTAAATATGTCATTTGGATACATGACAATTTTCATCCATTCATAATTCCATTTACAATGTTCACAAAAAAAAAAAAAAAATTTCAACCACATAAACTTGTTCACACTTTTTAACTTAATGATAAAGATTGGTTGGACATAAATTTTTATATTCTTTATAAAAATTACACTATTTTGAAATTAATTTTGCACTAAAATAATGTAAAATCAAATACGCTTGATTTCACATTTCTCTAGAATTCGTTTTCGGAATTGTCCAACTCGGGGACAGCACTTTAATGCAGTGCAGGTTGAATTTACAAACCTACCACGTGGAAAAGCAATCAAAAGACACTATCAACATTAAAACTTTTTTAATTAAAAAAAAAAAACATGACTTTTCAATATATCTCTACACCAATTATATGAATACATATTTTTTATAATATAGTTCATTATTTTTTCAATGAAATTTTTTTATGTTAAATATATTAATATGATTGTGTGGATATGTAAAATTATAGAATACAAAGGTACGACCGACCTTCAAAATCAGACAAAAAAAACAGCTTCCTACCTAATGCATAAATAATATGATTAGTTGATCTTCAAACAAAAGAGATCTTGCCATCTTCAAAGATTAATCACAATATGGATGAATATGGAGATGTAGCTTCCGGGGGATCATTGACGAGTTCGTAAGGTTTGAGATGTCGTGAGTTAATACTTCATGACGTTGCATTAACGATTCTCATGTTGAGCATATTCATCATCAAAATATTGAGGGATATGCTCTGAATATCTATGTTTGTTGTCTTCTCTCTATAATTCTCGTCTACTCGTACGCATAGCTCGATTTAAGATTTACCACAATAGTTATAGTTTATTTGAGAGTTGCTCTTATTTATGTTATTTGCAGGGTTTTTTTTAAAAATAATTTAATTTTAAAAAAAAATTCAAAAATAATGTAAAAAAAAAAAACATTTCCAAAACTACTGCAATCCGCGCTTACGGAGTGCGTCCGCGCTTCGTATACGTGACGGAATATTTAGCGACGGAATATATATAAAAACCGTCGCTAATTAGCGACGGTTTCTTAAACAGTCGGTAAAATTGAATCAGCGACGGTTTAATTTTAGCGACGGTTTATTAAAACCGTCGTTGTATTGGAATCAGCGACGGTTAAAAAACCGTCGCTAATTGGAAATACCACCCCTTGTATCAACAGCGTGCACATGTACGCCGCTGATAATATTGAACTTTCAACGGCTTACAATTTTGAAGCGTGCAATATGTGCTACGAAAAGCCATTTTTGTTGTAGTGAAAACAGAGAAAAAAACAAGCAAGAAATTCATCAAGACTGGGATATCTCAATTGAATGTTGTTCATTTTCCTCAACATCATTCTGTGGTCGAATGTCATGTACAAGATGCTGCAGACCAACATTAAGCAAATTTGTAAAACTGTGTATGTTCGACCAAGACGGAGTCTTAAAATCCTGCTGACCAAACAAACCAAAGTCAGCCACCCCTGAATCACTGAAAAAACTAGGTTGAATAGTAGAGGTTCTTGAAAAAACTTATTTTTTAATGAGCTTATTGTCTGTTTTTTTTTCTCTATCTTCACTACAACAAAAATGGTTTTTCGCAGCGCGCAAATTCTTTTTCCGCAGCGTATATTGCACGCTGCAAAGTTGCAAGCCGTTAAAAGTTCAAGATTATCCACGACGTACAGTGCACGCTGTTGATACAATTATGCGTGGCGTGTGAGAAGGTGGGTATTTTGGCATTTAGCGACGGTTCAAAAACCGTCCGTCGCTAATTAGCGACGGCTTATTAACCATCGCTTGCTTAATAAACCGTCGCTGCGTCGCTGATTCAATTTTAGCGCCGGTTTAATATTCCGTCGCTTACATGGACCAGCGTCCGTGTTTACGAAGCGCGGATTGCAGTAGTTTTGAAAATGTTTTTTTTTTTTACAATATTTTTGAAAAAAATTTTAAAATTAAATTATTTTAAAAAAAAATCCGTTATTTGCATGTGTCATTTTCAAATTATTGAATTTGTCTCTATACTACAAGAAGGCCACCTTTTCATAATCATCATAATATGTGAATTGAATTCGGGGAAAAGAAATCATGAAAATTTTAACATTTTCTCTCTCTCTGTCCCTACTGCTTTGCGTCGCCTGGCATCCGTCTCAATATGAAGCTTTCTTTCAATGCCTGGAAAATTACCCTCAACCCTCTTCCTCTCCAATCTCGGATGTACTCTACACTCCAGATAATTCATCTTTTCCATCTGTTTTGCAAGCTTACATAAGAAATTTGAGGTTTAATGAATCCACCACCCCGAAACCACGTCTCATTATCACAGCATCTCATGTTTCTCATATCCAGGCAGCCATTGTTTGCGCTAAAGCGTATGATTTCCAGATGAGAATCAGAAGCGGCGGACACGATTACGATGGAGTTTCATACGTGTCTGAGTATCAGAACTTCTTCATTCTTGACATGTCCAACCTCCGGGCGATTAGCGTTAACATCGAAGATGAGACGGCTTGGGTTGAATGTGGCGCCACTCTTGGTGAGGTTTACTACAGAATTGCGGAGAGAAGCAACGTTCACGCCTTCCCTGCCGGAGTTTGCCCCACTGTTGGTGTCGGTGGCCATTTCAGCGCTGGTGGGTATGGTAACATGATGCGAAAATACGGGCTTTCGGTAGACAATATAGTTGATGCTAAATTGATCGACGTCAACGGGTTGCTTCTCGACAGAAATTCAATGGGAGAGGATCTTTTCTGGGCCATTACAGGCGGCGGAGGATCAAGCTACGGAGTCGTGCTGTCGTACAAAATAAAACTCCCCCGTGTTCCTCCAGCGGTGACCGTTTTCCGGGTTCGTAGAACTTATGACTCAGATTTCACAAACCTAATCTATCGTTACCAAGAAGTCGCACCCAATTTCCCAGACGAATTATTCGTGCGACTCACGCTGGACGTCGTAAACAGCACCTCCGGACCAAAAACCAATAGGGCAACATTTCGCGCTCTGTACCTTGGAAGTTCGAAAGACCTTTTTTCTCTGGCAGAAGCAAGTTTTCCAGAACTGGGAATACAGCAGAAAGATTGCATTGAGATGAGCTGGGTTGAATCAGTTCTTTTCTGGTACGATTACCCGACAGGCACACCAGTTGACACCCTTCTCAGCAGGGTTCCTCCAGCTCTCAGTTACCTCAAAAGAAAATCTGATTACGTGAAGAAACCCATGACAAGACCAGGGCTTGAATTCATATTCAAGAAAATGGTGGAACTGCAATTCCCCATGCTGGCGTTCAATCCTTACGGAGGTCAAATGGCTAGGATCCCACCCTCTGCAAAACCCTTCCCGCATAGAGCAGGAAACCTCTTCAAACTTCAGTATGTGACTAATTGGAACGAAGGGGGAATCGAGGTTGCGAATTATTACATAAATTTGACAAGAGAGCTGCATAATCACATGACTCCATTCGTGTCCATGAATCCAAGGCAAGCGTTTCTCAATTATAGGGATCTTGATATTGGAAATAACGATAATGGAAGGGATAGTTTTGGGTTAAAATACTTCAAGGATAACTACGACAGGCTGGTCAAAATTAAGACGATGGTTGATCCACATGACTTCTTCAGAAATGAGCAAAGCATTCCCCCGACGACCCCTGAATATTACAATTTAGAGGTGGCCTAGTTAAATATTAGTTTAAGAATTTGAGTTTGAATTTACAAAAGAGAAGAAAAATCCAAAGGACATTTTGGATGAGCCTTGGTCGGAGCAATTGTCCACGTTATGAAGATGATTTCCGACCCGATATGAATCATTAGCAGAACCAGTTGCTTGAAGAAGTTGGTGATGATGGATTAGCTGTTTTTGAACTCTGGTTGCTTTATACGGCATGTTGTATGAGTTTTGTCTTTGAACATTCCAAGTAGCGATGATTGAGATTTGTTTCGCTTGTTGATTTGAATTAATGGCCGGAGATGGACTATCAGATATTAACCCAACAAAAAGTGATTTGGGTTGAAATTTTTAGGAATACAAGGGTTGGTCGTTTTGTTGACTAACCATGTCTAGCGGCAATAATAGTACTGGATAATGAGGAGAGGATAAGAGTAGCATTAATATTTCATCTAACATAAACTTATATATTTACAATGAAAAATTAAATTCAATATTCTAAATATTAAAACAAAATTTTTAATATGTCAAATACATAGTTGATCATAAGGATCGAAACATCAAACAACAAAGTTTCAAAAGCAATTTTCCTTTTCAAAGACTTCTCACAAACTTAGTTACTTTTGATCAGTTATATGCGCAAATCAAAACAAAAATAATATAGCAATTTTCTGACATTCAATTTTTAAAAAAACTGGGTAAATTTTGTATGTAAACCATCTAGGTGCATTGGTTAAGTGTCCATAATCACTACACAAGTCGAAGTAAAAACAGTCATAAAACCAAACGAGTATCATCACACTAAATGTTAAAGAAAACTACACCAAGGAGAGTTACAGGTTCTCAACTATGTCATGAAGTCTAATTACTAACATCCGACCTAAAAGAGACGAGAAATACAAAAAAAAACAAATCATTCCTTGGTGGTTTTGTTGATGAGGGATTTGTGGATGTGAGGGATAACACCACCACCGGCTATGGTACCTTTGATGAGGGTGTCAAGCTCTTCATCCCCACGAATGGCGAGCTGCAGGTGCCTCGGTGTTATCCTCTTAACTTTGAGATCTTTACTGGCATTTCCAGCCAATTCAAGCACTTCAGCTGTCAAATATTCTAGAATTGCAGCAGTGTAAACTGCGGCGGTGGCTCCAACTCTTCCATGGGCATTGGATCTTGACTTGAGGTGACGGTGAATTCTTCCTACAGGAAACTAGAGCCACAATGCGAAAACACAAGGGTAAGTTTACGGATACATAAATTGCATTCAAGCATGTAGAAGTAATGAAAAAGAAGCTACTCTTTTAATCCTGCAAAGGTAGTTTGGTGGCTAACAGTCAACAAGAACAAGAGAAGTGAATCATGCAACCAATTTCCTGTAATGATATTCTCTTTCACTCCAAATAAGCAAAAGAAAACTATCAAATTACTCCATTTTCGCCCATTAAAGATATGTGTCACAGAGATTACTCACATATACATCAAATCTGGGATTTGTTAACAAATTTTCAGATTTAGAACTACATACTCCCAAACTTCACAAAGATGCCGCAGTTTTTCAAGTTAACTATTGTTGAGCTTCATGTGGACGTTTTCCCAAGTTAACAAACATACAGCAAGTTGCTAACAAAACGTATACTGTTTTTTTCTCAAATCGGAGAAACGCGCAAACTATGATTGACCTCAGCAACGTCTATTGAATTAGTTGAAACTTGAACGTAAGTAAGGCTCAATATTAATACAATATTTGGAATAAAATACAGCAATTCATACCTGTAAACCCGCACGAGCTGACCGAGACATAGGCTTTTTCTTATCCTTTTCCTTAGCGGCGGCAGCTGCGGTTGTCTTCCCCGCCACAAGCCCTTTTCCACCTTTTCCGGCCATTTCTCCCACCTAACTGCTGTCTCAGAGAACCAAAAAAAAAAGGTTACTGGACAGAACTATAAACAGATCTGAGCATTCCATAGAATAAATTGAACTTCCAGATAGCAAAAAACGAATCTCCGAGGCATTATTACACAAAGTGGAAGGGAAATTCATTAATCTAAGGATCTGAAAATGCATATTATAAAGAAAAAACAAGTAATAGAATGAAAATCAAGAGTACCTCAGAAAGTTTGCAGCAGCGGAGAGATAGAACAGGAGAGAAGACGGAAAGGAGTAAGTAATTGCTATTGGAGAAGTGAATTTATCGCTTTGCTATTTTTTGAATTGAAAGAGAGGGTGGTTTTGGCGGGAACACGTTTTTGCGTTCGAAAATTTTGGCCCTCTGTGTTTTTACTAAAAAGTCCTTTTCCGTTGGAATCTGAACTGGGCCACAGTTGAGCGGATTTTAAACAGCCCAATCTTATCTTTTTAGCCCACTATATTTGGGTTAGGCCATGAATAGCCCATTTAAATTGTTATCCAATCTTTACCATATAAAAAATTTAAAACTACAAAGTGCATGGTGTTTACTTATTTTCTTTGAATGATAAATTCGGAAGATTAAATTATGATTCACATTTGAGAAATTTAAGAAATGATCTTTGTGTCACCATTAATTTGAAATATAACATTATTAATTATTAACATTTGAATGAAAAAAAAATAAAAAAAATAATAAGAAAGAAGACAATTAAAGAAAAGATTGTTTGACCAATGTCATTTTCCAATTATTTTTTTGTCAAAATTGTCACTTTTATTGTGGAAAAATCAATTTAATATGAAAATGACATGATTTGAAAATTAGTGAAATTATTTTATATCAGAACATCGCAGTTCGTCCGTCAAAACATTGTTAAAGAAAATGTATATACGAGGTAAGGGAGAAAGGAAAAGCAATTTGAGCAGTTCATATGTATAAGTAGAGTCTCCATTTTCTTGAAATTTTTGCGACCGAAGCTTTATGTTTGGCTCATGTTGGAGATAGAATTTGAGATGCTTATGGTGGGTAATCACTAATGATTTGTCGGATATCACTAACGCCTCTAATGTTGTTCGTAAATCAAGTGACGACACCCAAAATTTATTTGTTATAATCACAAAAGGATCACATGTCCACTTGGATTGATTGTCCACCCGGATCCCAATTCTCAAGTAACATATTTTCTAAGAACATCAAACATATTTGGCGTAGAAATTCATCTATTTTAGTGCAAAACTTTTATTGTAATAGAATTAAGGGTTGGAGATGGCCTAACCATCTTGCATTTATGTATTTTCATTTTGAGCTACAAATTTTCTAGTTTTCTATTACATATTTTGATGTGATCGTTGACTTGAATGTTGTAGGATTTTTGTCGAATATAACATACGTCTTTAACGTTATTCGTGACAACACCCAAAATTTATTTGTTATAAGCACGAAAAGATCATCTGTCCACTTGGATTGATTGTCCACCCGAATCCCATGTTTCGGATAACATATGTTCTTACAACATCACATATATTTTGATGTTAACCATCGAATTTTAAAAATTAAATCTTAGTTACAATTTTATATGAGCTCATAAACTCTTTAATTTTAGTTTTACTAAATATCAAACATTTTACTAATTGTATCAAACTGTAATTATTTATTCTCATATGTCTGATAAATGTAACAAATCACGAATTTCACAAAAAAATAAATGTAAATAGTTAGATAAATATGTTGCACAATAATAAAAGAATAGATTGAACCCAAAAAGCTCACATAAATGTGACCCGTTTGTGGCATTAGTATCAAACGGGTAAGTGAGTGGGAGCGATCAGTCAATCAAAAACAAACGCGTCACACTCTCGATTGAATTATTTACGCACGCTAAATGTTTAAAACGATGGTGGTGAAAACGATTCCTTTGACAAAAGTGGACAATGGAAATGGTTAAAAACGTGTGTATGACTCCCGCTTCTCGAGACGCAATCATGTCCACTTTCTTTTCAAAAAAATTAATCATTTAATATTGAAAGGAATAACTTTTTTTTAAAAAATGTCAGATAAATATGGTGAGATGAAATTTTGTTTCCAACGCGTATAAAAAATAAATAAGAAATATAATTTATTATAAACAAAAAAACGTATAAATTCATCGGATACAATTAGAGAACAAATTGCAAAAACTTGTGTGAGAGACGGTCTCACGGATCGTATTTTGTGAGACGGATCTCTTATTTGGGTCATCCATGAAAAAATATTACTTTTTATTGTGAATATCGGTAGAGTTGACTTGTCTCACAAATCTTATTTGTGAGACCGTTTCACAAGAGACTTACTCAAAAAAAAATTTATAATCTATATATTTACACGAACATTAAAAATAACTTCATTGGATCATATCAATTTTGAACTCTACTTAAAAATAAACAAAAATAAAAAAATTACATGCAGGAAAATGAGTCAGCTATCTCCCTCGTGGATTGAAAAAAACACGCTACAGTAGCCACTGTCAAATACAACTTATTAAGGTGCAAAAAAAAAAAAAAGCGATCGAAATATGATATCTGAGTTGTTGTGTAATTTAAAAAAATTGAGTTTTATCATTAGTACTAGAGATAGCAATGGACTGAATCTAAACCGGTCTCGTACTAAAGTCGCCCTGGGGTTGGGTTTAGACTATGTCTAGCTGGTCCAAAGCAGGTTCGAGACAGGTCCTGAGATATGATCGTCCTGCCACTATATATATATAATCTATTATTTTTTTAATTATTGAATAATATATACATTAATCTCTAATTTTAGCGCGTAATCTTTTAGGATTAAAATAGTTTTATTTTATTGTCATAAAATGAAATATTTTGAAAATTAGAGATTGCGTGTTGAAAATAAGAGTTGTAAATATTGAAAATTAGTGTGTGATGATGTATGTAATGATGTATTTATTTTTGGATTATTTTCAAATAATTTCTATAAATAGGTCTCTCAATTTGTGAAGAAAAACACAATTGAGTAGATAAAATTTTATAAAGTGTGCAGTTTAATATATTTTTTGAGTTTGACATTTTTACTTCTTACCGTAAATTTTTACTTTTAACAAAATATATAATTATAATTTTTGTTTTTTATGAGTTGAATATAAATTAATCTGCTTTAGCTAGTAATAATTTTTTGTTAGAAAATTATATTCACATAAAATTGAAAAGTAAATTTAATGATTTATTCATTTTTATAAGTTTTTATTTTATAACGATTAAATTTTTAAAAAATAGAGAATTAATGGGTCCTTACCTTCATTCTTTTGTTCCATTTGAAATTAAAGTAGCAACATGGGGATGGGGTTTATAAGCAGTGACAATTTTAATGTGAAGACTCGCTTTCGCTACGGCTCCGGTAGATTCTCTTAACCAAGTTATCGAGTATCCCAATCAGAGAAAGGCTAATCAAGTATTATCAAAGCCGGCAGATAGAAAGTAGGAAGCTTGGAGAGATAATGAGAATAAATGAATAATTGATAAAAGATCTTCCAAACGTTACCGTCAGCTATAGCTTTTGGAAAACGGCTAGCGTTTGGTCATGCACAACTTGTTTACACAAAAACTCAAGCGAGACCATCTCATCAGTGATCAAAACATATACCGAGAAAGTTGTGCATCATCTGAGATATTGTGTGGATAATATACATATCAATTGAGAGAGTGGCTTCTACACACAATGTTGCTGATCAACTTAAAAGACCCTGCCAGGACCATTTTGAAAAGCACTGTGAAGCAACCAGTTTGAGATTTATGGGTACTTGATTATATGGAAAGTGAGAGATTGTTAGAGTATTGCCCAGCAAGTCAACTTGTGGTTTGAGCTCTATTGATTTTTATGCAAAAAAATCTTTATTTTAATAATATTTTAAAATTTTATCTAATTATGACATTTACTTTATCAATATATTCATGCAAGCCGCATAGATAAAGCTCTTGAATATACTATAGTACCATGAGGTTCATAAATCACATTGATCATACAATTCATTAGATGTATAGTGTATATTATAAACTCGTTCATAGTCAATTCAGCAGCCTAAAATACGGATAAATGTCGCTCGAGTTAAAGACTAGCTATGTGATGTTAACGCCACGTTTCATTGGTACGAACATGAATATGTCCAAACATACAGATGAATTATCATATGATGAGTAACTGAACAACCATCCCTTGAATTTTCCAAGTGGCTGCCAATTATCGAGTGTATTAAGTCAACGGTCATGATTGTACAACAATAGTCCTTTTACTCGAGACAACATAGAAGCTCTACATGCTACTGATGCGCTTTGACTCGTTTACTTACTCTGTGAGGGTCATCATGTGATGAGATTGAGTGTATTTTTGACATACGTAGGAGCCGATGTATTATAGTTAGGGATTTACCTTTCACCTACGAGTATAGATATCTTATGTGATATGATGAATTAATAGTGTAATGAATCTCTGGTCAGAGTATGAGTCGTGCTTTAAGAAAAAAGTGTTTTGCTATTTGTACACGATGCCACTCTGATTACTCAAAGATACATAACATCGCCATCAAATTTACGTACAATTCTCATAACAATGATTGCATATTCGATCGTGATATATGTGTTAAAGAGACCCTAATTTAAGATAACTATAATATACTAGTTCTTGCAGACACTATCAGTGATATCTAGAAGATCACAAGGTGATATTATTAGATGCTCTTGCAATGATTCGATGAATTCAATTGGAATTGAGTTCTGCAGTTCGTGTGATCAAAAGGTTTATGCACGTATTAGGCTAATAAGGATAAACCTATATAATAAATAAATGTTGTCTTGAATCACATGATTTATAAAGTCACGACTAGTTATATCTATGAACCATTGATGACACATAAGAATTGGATTTTGTATTTCCATTGAGATGGTCAAATTCAAGAAGTTGAATTTGATGATCAAGTTTTATGGAGACCTGACATATGACTTATAAAGAAGTTTATAAGTAGATTTCATATGTTAAAGTTGTGAAAGTTAGTTTGATTACTAATTTTGTGAGGATAATGCAAATGGTTGCTTTAGCGAAGGAGTTCCGAAATAGGTAGATGCAAAATATGGATTAGTAGAAAATTTGATCTCCGAATTTTCACTTTGCTTCATAATAAAGATTTTTGTACTATTGTCACATCGACGATGTCTTACCATCAATCAGAAGGATGATGAAACAAGAATCAAGGATTGTTTGATTAATTAAACTCGTAGTTTCTTAATCAAACAATGACTATGAGATTTCTGATTTGTTAAATCACCCGATTAGAATTTTAGAAGGTTATAGAATCTCATTGATAGATAAAGACTTATTTAATACTATCAAATCTTCTCAAAGTTTGATAAGATAAACATGAGAGATGTGAAAAGGGAAAAACTACTAGTTCTATAAAGATTAATAGACATTAAATATATGTTATCAACCTAGATTCTCTACTCTCCCCCTCACGCACCAAAATCTTGACCAATTTGTTGGACAAGAAGCCACGACCGAGACCTCCCTCTTCCACCACCACTCCGTCGTCCGTCACCTCTTTACTGTCGTGGTTTCGTCATCTTCCGACGATTGATCTCAACCAAAAATCTTGCTTAGATTACAAATACAATCTAAACAAGAATCATATGACACTCAAGTCAAATTTTGAACATCAAAACCGGAATTTTAAATTTTATCAGCATTTAAAATTGCATGAATTAGTAATATCCCTTACGATATTTATAAATTTAACAAAATATATTACATTCAAGCACTGTTTGTGTTTTATGTTAATTTGCCAACTTAAATAGAATTTATATCAAGTTACGGCGTATGTGTGTACAAACAACGAGGATTAGATTCATATAATTGTATAAATGCTCTATTAAATGCAATATTTTGATGGAGACTGATCCATCCTCTTTGAACTTCATCTTCAAAATTTGTTCTCATTCTACTGATCGACTTTATTGTGGCGTTTTCGCCTTTTTTGGTAGCCCTATGCTCAAGGAAACGCGTACCAGTTTTCTCGCCAATACATTAATAATTCTTTTTCTTATAAAACCATATCTCAAATAGTATTAAATAAAGTAAGAAAGAATCTGATAAAATGAATAATTCATGCATCCGAAATACATTTTCGACAATTTCAAATATATATATACACACACACACAAGCATTTTGGCCGAGGGTACCAAAATGATCCATCAAGGTAAATATCATTCGTAGGCCGGCAAGGGTCTTTTGGGGCAATAATAGGTCGATTTATAAGTAGTTAACGTAGGCACACCTTGGGCAGGTGCATATATATATATATATATATATATGGTAAAATATATAAAATTCAGTTCCTGACTGATGTGATATCCCAAGTAAGTGATGAACATTTTTTCGAATAAGTCTGTTGTACATAATTTGTCTAATGTGATTAATTGACTAATATAATTTACAAACTATTATATTAATTCAAATATTTTAGAAAAAAGTAGCGGTTGTGAATTTTAACAATATAACAAAATTGTATAAAATCAACCACCTATGTAAAGATTTAAAAATCAAGAAAATATTTGGAAATTTTAGGGGATTGGACGGTCTTGTATGCTTTATAATAATAAACGATAATAAACAGAATGAGCTCACTTTTTCATACAACAGCACGCAAATCCGAGGGGTATTTTGGACAATTCAATAGGAACCCCTCGACGCGTCTCCGTGAATTTACGTGGCGTCGTGAAGCAGCTAGTTGAAAGCTGAACATCCCTAATCGCGCGACACGTAGCCCGAAAACGAATGGATCGATTGCCACGTCATATTCCAGCGTGGCAGATTCTAATCCTAGTCCGCTATTTCGCCCTTTTCTCCTCTATAAAAATGGCCCCCCACCTTCGCGGTCGCCTCATAAGGAAGGGCGTCACACAAAGTACACAACAAAGGAAATCACACCAAAACAGCTACCATTTCTTCCACACTTTCTCACACACTTCTCGTGTTTCTACGTGTACTTTCTCTTTCTCTTTCTCTCTGTTTTTTTTTTGGTGCTCGCTCGATCTTCTTTCCGGATTTCGGGTTTTGTGTCCGGAAAATGGAGATTCCGGCTTTTGATGATCGTGTCTCCGTTTCCGATTGCCTGAGTCTTCACGTTTCTTAGAGAGGATTATATTTTTGTTTGTTTTGCAAGGTGAGGTTTTTCTGAATTTGAACGCGCTACGCGGAAGTGAAGCTTTGTTTTAAAGATTTATGTAGCAGACTTTAGAAGTTATTCCATGCTTTCTTTTGCAATTAGAGATGGATTATTGTTGAAATTTTTGGTTATCCTCTGGTATTGGTATCTGATTGTCGTTAACCCTTTTAATTTTTGAAGATTGGGTCTGTTTTTAGCTTAACTTCTCTGTTCTTGTGTCGATTGATATATATATTTTTAGATCGAGTAGTTTTTTCTTTCTTTCTCAAATCATCATCGTCAATTTGGCGCCGTTTTTTAGGCAGGCGATTTACTGCGAAGTAGATGAGAATAATAACATCTTATGAGTAGATATTAGATTTGTTGTCTTCTCGATTGACTGGATGAAAAAATGGAGACGTAAAATTGAGAGAAACTCCAGATAGTTCCAAAGGAAATAGCATATTGGAAGTGATGCCTTTCCCTTTGAAAATTCAGCCCGTCGATTTGAATACGCTGCCGGAGAAACAGGTTCCGGCAAGTTTCGAGCCGTTAAAGCCAGTAGTGAAGTCCCGGATCAAACGTCTTTTCGAGAGGCAATTCTCGAGTGTGCTGAAAATTTCTGCGCTAGATAAGCCGCCCAGCGCTGATGAGCAGCCGAATTATTGCAACAAGGATGTATCGGAGGAGTTTGAGCCTAGCTCAATCTGCCTGGCGAAAATGGTTCAGAATTTCCTCGAAGAGAACAACGAGAAGCCCAAGTGCGGTAGAAACCTATGCAATTGTTTCAATGGAAACTGTTCTGACGGCTGTGATGATGAGTATGATTCATACAAGGCTTCTTCCCCCGTGGATGCGTGCGACATCCTTAAGGTAATCTTTAGCTTTTTTTATATACGGTCATGATTTTGTGGGCAGATTTTTTTGCTACGTAGTAGGAGTTCATATTCATGGATAATGCATCTGAAAAATTAATTCCGTTTATTGATCAGAGTTTGGTAACCTCTGTATGCGTCTCTGAGAGAAATCTGTTGGCTGACACTGCCAGAATAGTCGAGAAAAACAAGATCAGTAAGCGCAAAGATGGATTTTGCAGAGAAATCTTGACAGATAGCCTGGCAGCGCTTGGATACAATGCTTCAATCTGCAAATCAAAATGGGCGAAAACGCCCTCTTTTCCCGCAGGTACCCAACAATATTTTGCAAAACTTGTTCTTTCTCTTATCATTCCTAGAAAATATCCAGCGCTGCTTAGGCATGCATTCTGTGTTCAGGAGAATACGAATATGTAGATGTGGTAATCGAGTCCGAGAGATTTTTCATCGACATTGATTTGAGAGCAGAATTTGAAATTGCAAGATCCACGAAGGCGTACAAACTGGTCCTTCAAGTACTTCCCAACATATTCGTAGGGAAGGCCGATCGTCTCGAGAAGATAATCGACATCGTATCAGAATCAGCTAAACAGAGCTTGAACAAGAAGGGGATGCCTTTTCCTCCATGGCGCAAAGCAGATTACGTAAAATCCAAATGGCTTTCTCCTCACACTCGCCATAACTTGAACAACGATGCTGACAAGAAAGAGGAGGGATTGGTTGAAAAGACAAGTTCTTGTGATGAAATTGAGTTCATATTAGTAGAGAAATGCTCCGCCGTCAGGGAAATCAACGGCGGTGACGACGACAGCGAAAAGAAGAGTGCAACTCCAACGGTGCTGCCGTGGGAGCCGCCGGAGATTAAGCCTAAGATTTCGCACAAAGGAAGTAAGATTGTGGCTGGTCTAGCTTCAATAATTCAAGATAA
The DNA here is from genome assembly GCF_012295235.1 of Primulina huaijiensis. Lineage (NCBI taxonomy): Eukaryota > Viridiplantae > Streptophyta > Magnoliopsida > Lamiales > Gesneriaceae > Primulina > Primulina huaijiensis. The sequence goes on along the minus strand of NC_133308.1, from coordinate 6,710,634 downwards.
ATCGTAAAATTTTGATGTGTTTTTATTCGATCATAGCCGGCTTGCATGTAATTCCCCTTCTGTTTTTATCGCAAGGGTGTGAAGAATAAATAATATAATATAAAAGAAAAGCAAAAAGAAAAATTACTTACATGAATAAATTCAATGTTCTTGTTGTATATCAACTGTGTTGTGTTATTTATCCTTTGATTCTTCTTCTCCTGTTTCAAAGATCAATGCGTATTCAATACGTAAAATAATTCACTATTTTTAAATCTGTTTTTGGTCAATAAATTATATACTATAAAGGAGAGATTTGCTTTTAAATCTCCAAAAGTGTAATTAAATATTTGTTGTTCTTGTCTCATCGAAAATTTCTCCCTAGATCCTGATTAATGCAAAAATTTTTGAATAATGTTAAAGGTACAACAAATATATCGTTACAGCGATATTTACAATCATTATATCTCGAGATTTTACTGTTATATCGCGAGATTTTATTTTCAATATATTTGAATTTTTTGTATTGTACAAATTGATGTACAAATATGGATGTACATATAGCATCACTCAAAATAAGATAATACATTTATCTTTATCTGTGAGACAGATCAATCCTACCGATATTCACAATAAAAAGTAATATTTTTATTATAAAAGAAAATACATTTTTATGGATGATCAAAATAAGAGATCCGTTTTAAAAAATATGATATGTGATATCGTCACACATAAATTTTAAATATGATATGCTCCGAAGTAGTCTGTCTAGCTAGGGGCGATGATGATTTGGTGTTGCCTAACTCAGCCTTCGGCGCAGAGAATAGTTTGGTTTAGTTTAGTGTAAGTTGTACCAAAAGACTGCTTAAGCAAAGTATCTTTTATAGGAAATTTTAGTTTTAAATTCAAAGCGCTTCGTTTTCCGTGCAGTTTTGTCACGTTATGCATCATTGGACGGAAATTTAGAGTCTTCTTTAATAAATCAAAAATTCAACAAATCATGTTTAATTTCAAATCACGAGCCTGACGTTTCTTGCGAACACCACCACCCTTGTAGTACAATTTACGAACAAATAAATTCAATGGTACTTGGAATATCTCTTCTCCTGATTATAATGTAATTCTAAAATGTACATTTTTTTTCCTGAGAAAAATGATTCAGTAATGGTGATGTTCTGGAAAGGCTCGGGTCATTTTTGGATTCGGAAAGGAAAAGAAGATCAAAGCAGGATTAGATTCCAAATTGCTCTCGGAAAACTGAGTAGAGCATGTGTAGAAGTTAGCCAAGATAAGTAAAGGGTTCATCTTTCCCGACCAGGGTTCGTCTTGTCCGACTAGAGTTCATTTCACTTAATAACCGGCAAAGATCTTTCTAGATCGGCTTCCTTTCCACTTGGGCCGATTGTAAGGATATGAGCCCACCAGTATGTGCCAACATTTCTCGAATTCATTAGCGTGACAATCAGTGCCCATGACAAGACCAGAATACTATGTCTCGCTATGTCTATTGTCAAAGAACAAGGCACGGGCAACCGTCATAGGATAGTGCATGGACATATGTCTAATCGGGAACAATGTCCAAACACCATAATCGAGGTCATCTTCTCCCATATAAATACTCAAGTTTGCTAATTTATTTGGTACATGAGATATTGCATTGTAATGTATTCAATAAATTATCTCTTTACTTGGTGAATCATGTAATGACTTGAGCGTCGAAGTTGCTACACCGGAAACCATTTCGACTCCCCACTGACATTTTTTTGTTGAGTGTGTTTAGATCGTCTAACCTGAGCTCATCCTACTCGGTTAAGGGTACTCACATGCTAGGATACTCGTGCCCATCCCATCAGACCAGCCCACCCGGGATCTTCCCATCAGGTCAGGCCAGGCCACCCGGGTTCATTCGATCAGGCCAGGCCACCCGGGTTCATTCGATCAGGCCAGGCCACCTGGGCTCATCCCGTCATGCCAGGCGCATCCCGTCAAGTAAAAAATATTTACAAGGAACTTACACATCTCTGTCTGCTAGATTGTCCACTCAGCTCACCCAATCTATTCGGAAATCATCAAGTAAGTTCTCATGTTTTTCTATTTTTCATGTTCTGACTTGTCAAAGTTGATTTTTAGTTACATAACTTTGTTTTTTTTTTTTTTTTTTTTTTTTTTTTTTTTTTTTTNGTGATTACATTAGATATTTGTTTGGAATATATAAAACCAACATAAATTTTGTTTAGAAAACATCATATACAGAACAAATTACGGGGTGGACAAACAAATAAAGAAATGGAAACAAAATTACATAGATTTCTTTTGCTTTTTGGGTTTGGTAAATAACACTGCGAGTGAACATATTTGTTTATTAAAAAAAATAAAAAGTCTTAAAAATTCGTTAAAATATGGTTAATTTTTTTTTTCTTTTTAGATTACATCTTTCGATACTTTGATTTAATTAGAAAATTGGAAACCCGAGGTCTGTCAGAGAATAAAATATTGCTATGGAAACACGTGCAGTTTACTTAAATACCTCATATAAAACACGTTTTCTTTAGAGTCGCATTTTGCTTTAAATGCAGGGGTGTTGACGTACGAGAAACGTCGAGATAAAATGGTATACAGTCCCTTAGTTTTCAAACTCGAACTAAATGAATAAATAAATATCGTTTACTTACATTGAACTACTTTGTGATCTTTTTTCCTCAAAATTATTGCCTGGACTTCAAATGGTTGCTTGTACGTATGGACAGAGCTATGATTTTGGTTCAGTCTAGCGACTTAACGAGGATCTTTGAAGGAATGATAGCGAACGGAGAGTGCGGTGAACGGAGAGTGCGGCGGAGATGTTTCGTCCCGAAGTGAGTGCGAGTCGAGCATAGAAAGCATGCTTCAATTTTTTTTTTACAAAAAATTAGATCAGCTTTTTACACTGGACCTAACACTGGGCCTACATAAACTCTTGTTTTTGGATAAGTAAATATAAATATAGGCTCCGAAGCACGAAGCTTGTCCAGTTAGCCGTTGAGTTTCATCTGTCCAAATACAATTGGGCTTGAATATATGGGCCCATCTCAGTAGGGAAGTTTTGCAGGGAGGAGTAAGAATCCCCTGCTTTGCGGCCCGTTGTGGTCTTCCTCAAACCAAGAAAACTCGTTGCTCTTCCTAAAGTCTTCCCACTTTCAAGATCCAAATCTTGTTTGCTATTGCTTCTCCACGCTTCTTAACCTGCTCCCTCAGTAATGGCTTCTTGAGATCCCCCCTCTTTTGCTTCCGCTCAATTCAATATCTTTTTTTTTTTCTGGGTATGGTTTCTTCTCCCGCGCAATCTTGTGCATTTCATTCACAAGGAAGCAGTGCATTCTTGATGTAACGGCTATTTGGCGGATCAGAGATGCGGGTTTTTAATGCGGTTGCGGTTTTTTCTTGTTTTGTTGGTTTACTCGTATCTGGTTCGTTCGCTATTGAAAATTTTCGTCAAGCGTGAGTACCTTTTTTAGATTTTGTTTTTCTGTTACTGTTTATGTGCCCGCAGTTACGTGCATTTGCTCTCTGGTTTGGATTTTTCTTGTTTATTATTGATGGTGCATTGTATATTTTTAGTTCGAAATCTGTTCATTGGTTTATGATGAAAATGAATTCTAGGAAAATTTTCATTTTTTTTTGGTTTGATCACTCGTTATTATGTTAAGGGAGGTAAATGGTGGGTGCCTTTTTGCTTGTTATTTTTATTTTTATATCCATTTTCCTCTGTCGTGGTCACGTTTCTTGTCGATGATGCTAATTTACTTCCTTGATTAGCCGTTTCACGTTTCTTGTCGATGATGCATGCACTTTTTTATTCGAACACGAGCCTTGGTTTGTTTTGAAGATGCGCTGATGGGGAATTCTCGAATTCTTGATTTAAATAAGGTTTGATGTAAAAGTGAGGTCAAAGGTCATCATGGTTCTCTGAGTCCAAAAATATTTTCTCAGAGGAAAATCAGAACGTTAGCTAGCAATCAATAGATGAAAGGTCTTTTTTTTATGTGTGTTACATGTATGTGTGTATTTACTGTTTATGTATAAATAATATATCGCGTGTTCGCATATTGCCAAAGACATTTTGTCCTGTTCATTTAACCTGTTTTATTTTGGCTGTATCTTCTTTCTGTATCCGTACCAACTGCCAGTGCCCAAATATTACTTGCAGTTGACTTTCTATACTTACAGTTCAATTGATGGTGCAATTTAATGGCACAGGTTTCCTATCATAGAACCCGATCCTGGTCATACAAAACTTCGTCTTTCAAGAGAAGGCTTGGAGGCAATTGAAAGAATCCCAACCCCTATTGCAGCTGTTGCTGTAAGCTTTAGATTCACGACGATTATCATATAAACATGATATTGAAACAGTATCTTTGTGTGGGGTACATTTTAAGTGGTAGATTGAATGACCGAAGCAAAATTTGTAGGCAGTTTGTTTTATTGTTGTTGGTGCTTGAAGAATGTTTGTTTACCATGATTTAGTTGGATTTCCACATGCCACTTTCACATCTGTTTGTGTGTTCAGCAATGCTTGTTATTCATAAAGTCTTCTCATTGTGTGGTGTACTTTTACAGGTTATCGGACCATATAGATCTGGAAAATCATTTTTACTTAACCAGCTTCTGTCTCTTTCATGTTATGAAGGTCCATTTTATCACATTTTGTTCTGACGATGACTTTCATTTTTCCTTTCAAGTGTTCTAAATCCTGATAGTGAAGTTCGAATTTGACAGGTTTTGGTGTTGGCCACATGCGTGATACTAAAACTAAAGGTGTATGCTGAAATTTCCTTTTTTTATATGAGGATCGATGCAATGTTTTTTAAACTGTGCTCATAATTTTTTCTGGTTTATGTAGGTATATGGGTGTGGGGTACTCCAGTTGAAATGGATATTGGTGGAGTTAAAACTTCTGTCATCTATCTTGATACTGAGGGCTTTGAAAGTGTTGGAAAGTCAAATGTATATGATGATAGGTGATTTTGAAGTAGCTGTAATTCATTTTAAACTAATTAACCAATATGTATGTTCTTACTAATTTAATTGTTTCTGGGGATTTATCGATTCTGATCGGCTGTTTTACAGGATTTTTGCCCTGGCAACTGTCATGAGTTCTGTTCTTGTATATAACCTTCCTGAGACGGTTTGTTCTTCTCCCAAATTCTAATTCACTTTTACTGCATCATATTAGTGTGGAATTAATATGAATCTTGGCCATTTAAAAGTTTTTGAAATAAACCTACAGTGATCCATCCTGAGACTATAGAAGTCATGATCTACATATATAATAGAAGGCAATGCACATGCTATATAAATCGCTCGTATGATCAAGATTGTTGGAATTGTCCAATAAATCCTGGGTATTGATGAACACTTTATTGTAAACTCTAGAATGTTATTACACATTTAAGTAATCGAAATCCTGTACACTATTGATTTTATTTTCTTCTTCATTCCCACGGACATAGTCAAGATTACCTCTGATTTTTAATCTGGATGAGGACCATTCTTTTTGGTATATCAGTCAATTTCCCTTTTCTCTCGACACCTGCATTGAGTAGTCGAGAAAAAGTTTTATGTTGATCTAGTTATATAATTCCTGCCATAGATATCCCATCGTATTTTCATCGTGTCTAGAGTGTAGTTGTCAAAAGCGCGAGGCGGAAAAAAACGTTCAAGTGTCTAGGGTTTAAAGTGTAAAGCTTAAAGCGAAGCGCACACTTTACGGGAAAAAGTGCAATAAACAAAATATTATCAAAAAATAAAAATAAAATCAAAAGTCTTTGAAAATGTTAAAGATGAAATGTCAAATATCAAAACAATCTTCATCGTCATCTTCCTAATCTACATCATCAGCTACATCGCTTGATTTGTATCAATCAATATCGTCTTTTTAAGTTCAATCACTAGAGTTCTTCATCTACAAGATTAGTTCGAGCTGAGATTGTTTTTTTATTGTTTGCTGAATAAGATGATGATGCTTTTTTTGAAGTAGATGTATGTCGAGATCGAAAGTCGTACACACTTTCAACAACCTGAGCCGCTCGTGCTACTAAACTTGATTCACTCCAACATAAATTTTCGTCTTCATAGACAAAATCATTATCATCATTGTCTTCATCACTGTCATCCAATTTTCCCAATAACCGTTCATTACTATCATCTATATCTGACGACGAAATAGGATTGATCTTATCTCGAATGACATATCTTCGCCCCAAAGCTCTGTGTTGAGACAACATATTTTGTTTTTTAGAATGTATCTACCAAAAAATTTCAAAATAATAAATCGAGTCCATAATATAAATTTTAATATGTATAAAAAAAACTCATTTACATGTTCAAAAACACTCCAATTGCGTTCACAACATGAAGAAGAACAAGTGAGGTTAAAAATATAACCTATATGAGACTTTTTTTCACTGTCTACCAACCTCAATACTTTCACCAAAGAACTATAGTTTTCCAAAAAGAAAGCATCAATATCACTCCTGCCACGCGTTTTCCAGCCTCTTTAGAAAATCGGCTATTTGCTTGCCTACTTTTCAGATGTAAACATCTTTATTAGATTTGCTTGTTGTACTTGAAACCGCTTTAAAGTAAAAAACAATTGCGAAATGTGTCTTTGTGGTTCTTACCATGTCTCTTTGTACAATAAACTCTCTCACAATGCTCAATACTTGTGGTCTATTGGAAAAATAACAATTCACCACCAATTCCCGCTCATGCAATTTCAGAGTCGAGGAACAATTTTGAATATATTTTCGAGCAACAAATCTAAACAATGAGCTGTACAAGGAGTCTATCACAAGGGTGAAAATCGGTTTTCCAAAAAACAAACCTGAGAAGAAAGTATATTTAGTCAAAAAATTGAAAATATTTAATTCTTAATTGAAAGTAACATAAAATTAAAATAGCATTGACATTGAAACTTACATTATACAACTCGAATTAAGCACAAATTTAGAAAGAAACTCAAACATCTTGTCATATGTGTGAGAATACCTGAAGCATCAATGGAGTCAATAAATATGCTTATTTTATGACCGTTTACCAAAATTTTTACAAGAGTCCTGCTCTTTTATCGGTCCACCCATCCGACATTATTGTGTACCCATGCTTAGCATGATCTTTATTGGGGATTTGAGATGCAAGTTTGAATTTGTCAACTTCCTCTTCAAATACTTAACTCTGACTTCATGATATGATGAAGGTTTCTTTCCCAACCCAAAGTTCCCAATAGCGTCTATACAAGGCCGGAAAAGAAAACATATTTAACGGCTTTGAAAGGAATTCCGTCGTCATACATCCATGTAGTAAATCTCTCAACCGCATTGTCTCTTAATTTCCTTTTATTTTCATCAAATAGACCTTTATTTTTCACATATCTTTGTTTGGAAATTTCATCAAAATCTTTCATAAAACAAATATAAAGATCAATAGGCCCTGTTTGTTTACATATTTTACCTTGGACCGTGCAGTGGATGTTTGAACTGGGTATTGATCGTTTCCCTTTGATCTTTAGTTTGAAGATCAACTTTATATTCTTCCAAATCAACAATATCATCATCAGAATGAGGAATATTTCATCTATCGGATTCTCCATTTTACTCTTTTTGTGCATGAACTCTCTAACTTTTCTCTAACACGTCTGGGGCATTTCATACAAACTTTCGCATTTCTATACCCCAACTAAATGCAGCATGTATCGATAAATCTTGCCATTTGTTATTTTACCGTGAAAATACAACTCACAACATTTGGATTTTTAGGATCCAAAAGTGTTGCAAAATTCCAAGCGATATCCTTTTGATTTGATGGGGTAGTTGTATTTGACATGAATAAGACTTAAACCAACTGAAAATCATAATAATCAATCAATAAATTGAAAAAAAAAGTTAAACAAGACAATAAAAAAGTAAACTAACAGAAGAGACGAGTTCTTAGTTTCTTACCCTTGGTAGGGCAGAAGATGCGGTGGCGGCATCGAGTCAGACGAGAGGCGGTGAGGACTGAGGAGGCAGGGCTCGCGCTTCGTGGCACTTTGTGCTTAAGACGAAGCGCTCGCTTTTGACAACTATGGTCTAGAGCCGTCAAAATGAACTAGACCTGCCCCACCAAATATGCGGGAGGGGTTGGCAATTTCCTAGCTTCCCCAAATGGCGGGTTGGCCCTCAACATTTAGGCATGTTGGCCCGCAACCCGCCATTTTATAACAAAATTCGGCTAGGCCCTTTAGTCTGTTTTGACGGTTCTTATTTTTTCGTAGATGTGGGCTACTATCACTGAATCATGTATGTCCTATGTTGTGTTGTGTTCTATTTCACTATATTTCTACTGCTAAAAAAACTCAACAATTACTCTGCATGCCACCTCTAAATTCCTCGGCATGTCTCTCTATGCCTGTTGCTCCGTTCACTTGAAAAAAAAATCTACGACCACTTGTTTTTAGATGTTAAAACTTATTTACTTTGGCAACTTTTCTTATTGTTTTAAGCTTAGATACGTGAAGCAGATGTGTCTCGGCTGTCATTTGCGGTTGAGCTTGCCGAAGAATTTTATGGAAGGTTTGTATTGACATCTCACTTGATCAACATTTGGTGCCTATCAGCTTTAACTTTGCATCTCAACTTGATTTATTCTGATGATGTTTCTTTGTTATTTGTTGTTTCTTTCATATGCATTCGGAACAGAGTGAAGGTAATTTGCCCATTTCTTTTTTCTCCTTTCATTATGTTTTCATAATTATTTCACCTAAAACAAACAAAAAGGAAAAGATGAGATGCTAAAGGTTTAATATATTATTTCTGCAGGGAGAAGATGTGGCTTTTGAACCTGCTAAGTTGTTATGGCTAATCCAGCGCGATTTTCTTCGTAGGTTTTCCTACAAAACTATGGTATTCATTTATAGAAGTTTTAGGCACTTAATAGTCAACCAGCTGTTTCCCACCAACACTCAATTTACTTTGCATGAACTTCTTTTTGTCATTGGAAGTCCTTGTAATATTATCCCCTTTATGCTACTCTTCTGACTGTTTTACCAATTTCTGAACTTGATACTCTTTGTTGGCACTATTAGAAGGAAAGTCAGTGCAAGAAATGGTCCACGAGGCTCTCCAAAGAGTCCCTAATACTGATGGTGAGTTTTTCTTTGCTTGCGTAGGCAATTTGGCACTTATTTGCTAAGAATTTGTTTGATAATATTATTAATGGCGAGTTTGAATTTGAACAGGGGACAAGAATATTGATCAGGTATGTAAATCCTCTAACAGTGTGATAATGATTATTTTATGCTAAATACGTGTATCAGGTTTTGGATTTTATTTTCAGGTGAACCGAATCCGTGATTCTTTAGCTATCATGGGCGGAAACAGCACCGCCTTCAGCTTACCCCAGGTCTGCATTTTTTACTACTCTATGTTTCAACTTTGTGTTTCTTGGTGTAAGATGCTGTTGCAATGCTCACTTGTAACATGTAATACTTTTACTTGCAGAAATATATGCATTTTTTTAAGAGTGAAATAGCATGCTCGAGCTGAAATGGAAAGAAACATAGGATGGTCTTCCTTCGTTTACATAATATTTATCGTCCGTTAATTTTGAACTCGGCTTATTTTTCTATTTATTTATGTAAAAGAAATAAATATGTCAAATAGTTTAAGATAGCGAATAACTGATGCAGGCTACTGCAGACTTTTCTGTTCATTCTGTCATTGGCTATAAACTTTGTTGACATAGATAATTGTGTTGGCATGGTGTTCTAGAATCTTGTTTTTCTTTCATGTCTGCATTCTTCTTTTTTCATGACAATGTATTAGCATCAGAATTATCTAACTGTTAAACAAGCAATATCCACACAAGGCTTAAATTTAATCAGGAAAATGTTACATTTATTGGATATGGAAGAAATTTTTTTATTTTTTTTTTAACTCGATAGGCGAGATTTTTCATTGTGAATTTTTGGTTTTGTTGTACTAAAAGATCTTAACAGTATATTTCGTGTGACTCAAGTTAGAAATATATGTGCCTGTATGAAGTGAGCCCTGCTAGTTAATTAGCATTCATATAATGGATTTTTTTCTCGACAAGACTTTTCCTTATAGGTCATTACTTTCATTACACACGTGTTCATATAATCTCAACATAAAATAGTAGCTCAATCTGAATATTGGTACAGCCTCATCTGCAACGCACAAAGCTTTGTGACATGAAGGATGATGAGCTTGATCCTATTTATGTGAAGAAGAGGGAAGAATTGAAAGAAGTTGTTTCTTCTATCATCCGTCCAAAGATTGTCCAGGGCAAACCTCTCAATGGAAAGGAGTTTGTATCTTTTCTTGGACAGGTAAAAACTTTCTAATCCATTCATGATGTTACTCATGTAGCCTCCTTTCCTGGATTTTATGGCCAATTTGTGCTAATTTGATTGTGTAATGGTTCAGAAAACCAGCAATGTAATCAATTGTAACTGGTCAAGAGTTAAATAATTGTTTTCTTTTGGTAGGGACAATTCAATTTATTGCTCAAAGGTCTAAACTATTCTTGGTAAAATTTCCACCTGAGTAATGGCTAAAGATGCGGTTGGATAATATATGCGTTCAGTTCCATATGATATGTGATGGATTTAAATGTCAAATGAATCCAATTTAGGATTTTAGTTGTAAATCAAATGTTAGTATGATTTATCCAGTAGATAATGGCCTTGCCTCTTTGAGACTCCTTTTTATAAATGATGATTCTATATCCCAGATTCTAGAGGCCATAAATAAAGGGGAGATTCCATCTACTGGATTCCTTGTGGAGTTATTTAACAAGGGTATACTGGAGCGTTGTTTGAAACTTTACCAAGAACATATGAGTTATCTGGGTTTACCCACATCAGAAGAGTCGCTGCAACAAGGCCATGGGGATTCCAAGAAAGTGGCTATGAAAGCTTTCGATGAGCAACATTTTGGACGCTACCACGCAAAAAGATCCGCTGAGAAGTTGGTTGAAGCAATAGAGGAGGTATGATTTCTGGAACAAGAATCTGATGACTGGGGTTTTTACAAAATCGTTCTAATTTATCTATCTACTCAGGTACACAAGAATTTTATATTGTCAAATGAATATCAATCCTCGAAACTCTGTGAGGCTCTTTATGCAAGATGTGAGGACAAAATGGACCAACTCCAAGTCCTCAGACTGCCATCGATGGCTAAATTCAATGCAGGATTTCTTCATTGCAACCAAAGCTTCGAAAGAGAATGTGTCGGGCCTTCTAAAAGCAGCTATGAGCTGCGGATGATGAAGGTTTGTGATTTTGTTGATATTTTGATATTTAATTTCCTGATGGTATCTTTGTAACACGCAGCTTGTAAATGCAGATGTTGGGGAAGTCAAAATCTCTATTTATCAAAGAATACAATCACAGGCTCTTCAATTGGCTGGTGGCTTTCGCCCTTGTTATGGTGGTGGTTGGCCGATTTATCATTAAATTTATCTTGGTTGAGATTGGAGCCTGGATGATGTTTATATTCTTAGAGACATATACAAGGTTGTTTTGGTCTGCAGAATCTCTTTATTACAATCCAGTATGGCATGTTATTGTGGGGACTTGGGAAACTCTGGTGTACAGCCCTATTCTTGATTTAGACAGGTATCAATAAAATAGAGTTTTTATTAACACGGTAAACCAAAATGGGTTACTTTTCAGTTTTCCGGTCTTATCGATTGCTTACAATTATTTTACTTGAACTCTTGTGCTGAATGATTGTGTTTCCCAACAGATGGGTGATCCCTCTTGTGGTAATAGCTGCATTATTGGTGCTCTACTGGCGATGTTATGGGAAGAGAAAGCACGGTTCACGATGGATGCTACCCCTATACAATAATCAGAAAGACAGTCGAAGATCAGAATAGAAGAAATATATTTATGATACGTAAACTCGTATTCTATCAATCAAAACCTCACCGCGCTTTAAATTTTGACACAAAGCATACGTGGTCTATTACGTTGACGTTGCAGGTTGAAGAGAAACCTTTTATGTTGTAACAGTTGTATCAATTGTACAGCTATATCCAGACGATCATGTTCACTTGGGGATGCAGGCAGAATGGTTTGGTTTAATGATACAGTTTACTCTTAGGTTGTTTCATATATAGTATTTAGATTGTAGGGTGATGTTTGTCTTTGGATGGTGACAAGAGAGTGATATTCAGAGCCTGGATAGATTTACTCATTAACAATGTCGACAAACTATGATCAAGAGTAAAATGTTTAGTCTTCCACCATCTCTTTTATTGGTTTCTATCAACGAGTGCATTTGGATTAAATCATTTGAAATCAATCACAGGTTTTCATTTCATGATTCCTCGGATGGATGCAAATGACATGAATATTCATTACGATGAAAAGGAACATAAAATGAAAGCCGGAGGATTAAAGTTAAAAAATACCATATTTCTGAAAGAGCATCGCCAAAGAAATTTGTCTTATTGCATCAGGTTCACGTAGGTCACTTTGTTTTCCTTTCGTTACCAGAATTATTTTTACACGAGCTAACAAGAAGAACAATGCAAATAATCCAGTGAATATTCATTCTTTTGGCTATGGCAACTGAATACTCTCCATGTGTTGTACAAATGATGGGGTCAAACATCAAACAGCCAGCATGGATAAATGATAGGTATCAATTGCTGAAAGATTTTGAATATATTTATTATACAAAAAATGCATTTAATTATCTGAAAAGCATAACCACCATTCTCCCGAAGGCCAAATCAATTGTTGCATCCAATTCTGCTCGATGCTGAAAGGCTTTATTTAAGGTACAAAGGCAGAACTACGACAAACACATCACAACAGTGCAGATTTTAAGTTTTTGGTGAACAATTCCAGTTCTTTTAATCCTTCTTCAGGAGATTTTGCTTCACCCAATAGTTTTACCATAGCACTACCAACAATCACGCCATCTGCTCCCCATCCGGCCACCTGAAACAATCAACATAAAACATTTAAATACATGAAAATAGATAGTAATTGATGTTTAACTATGATTTTGACCAACCAATTCGAACCTGTTTAACATGTTCTGGTTTTGATATGCCAAAACCAACCGCTACCGGCTTGCTTGTCGCCTGTGAAAAAGATAAGTCATAAACATAGAAAAGACTTTACCATAAAAAACACAACGATAAACTATGAAATGTATTTATGTTCGATAATAAAAAGGTAAGGTACTACAAATTCTTACCTCTTTAATTTCTTTTAGGAGAGACTCCACTTTTGAACTAACAGACGCTCGTGTTCCAGTGACTCCCACTGTGCTCACCTATTCGAAGATAAGTTTAAAAAGAACGAAAATTATGGCTGCATCTGTATTTTTGAAAAAGAATATGTTGAGTTCTCGTGGTGGCAATACCCAGATGCTATTTCTTTGCACACTGTCAATGCTGCATTGACACAGAAATGGCTGTGGTTGAACGAGAAAATCGGAAGCATACTTCACAAGATTACTCTTTCCACCACTAACCACCCAAAACTCGAAAAGAAAACAAAAATTAAAATCAAAAGAAATGAATCTTACAAGATAGACAAATCCTTCTGAAGCTTCAACAATGGCTTTCATTCGTCCTGTAGGAGTTGTTGGAGTGGTAAGCAGTACCTGAAATAGCAGGCTCAAATGGATCATTGGATAAGCCCCCAAAAGCAAATGGCTAACTGTGGCCAAAAGGGCATTTTTGGAAATTGCTTGATGACTCGATACAGCAATAGTATTAAGACAAATTGTTTCCTAAGGTACAGCATAGCAAAAAAATGTCCAAGAATTTTGTTGAAACTTTTTAGTAGCAGTACTATTTCACTTGTGTTTCAATTCTCTCAGGACATTCCTTCTACAACTCCAGACCCAACTCTATTGTACAGCATCATCCAAAAGGAAACTTCTGAGATACAAAAATAACCATTTGAATTAATAAAATCAAGTCAGCAAGAAATTCGTTGATGGTAGAGGTCAACCAGCTCAATATTTTTGTTGGCAGTTCCCTTCCTCAATATCTCTGTCTCTTCCAGAGGGACATCGGGAACAACAAGCCCTGAAAACAAAATCCCCATTTTTTATATAAGAAAGTAATAATAAATAGGCTGGGTATGAAGCAAAAGAAATGTAACAGAGGCAAAGCCAAACTAAACATGCACAGAGTAGTTACATTTTATGAAGTAGAAAATGAAGGTGAGGAATTCATGAGTAATCAAGCACAAAATACATCATTGTTTTGGTTACACAAGGCACCGCGCAAGGCTTTTGGTTACAAAGATTTAACCGATTAGAAGAAAGTTTCCAAGTTTGGCAAACAGGCTAAATGAGTGTCGTGATATGGTGAAACGGAAAAGAATGCAAAGTGAACGCTATTACCATGTATTCCGGTATCTTGCAATGTAGTCATGAATTCCTCCACACCACGCTTGAGTATTGGGTTATAATACGAAAATAGTGCAATCGGACAAGCCAATTGAGGTACCACCTGTGATGTAACAAAAAACTTAAATTAGGAAATGAAGTCACCAAGAATAAGCTAAAAGTCAGCTACGGATGCTATTCTGCTAATAAAATAAAATGTTGTGGACAAAATCAAAAGAATAGGTTTCACAAAGAACCCGTGGGGAAATTACCTAAGATGTGTAACGATCCAGAAATATTATCGCAGACAAGATACACAAGAGCCAAACAAGAAGAAGAAATTGACACTAAAATTATATTAACTGATATGAAATTGAAACAGACCCAAAGACAACTCTCTGTACAAGAGGACCAAAACAACTCTCCCTTAGCCTATGCTAGTATTTTAAACCTCAAATTAACAGAATAACTGAATGAATCCTAAACTCTCCCCTCCCTCACATTTTATTTACCACTCTCGTTTCTAGATCTTTCCAATACACAAAGCAGGCCCAACAATTTAAGGCCCATGATAGTATTAAGATCCGTAACAATACCGTCTTCTTGAAAATCAGCCTTGTCCTTTGAAACTCGAACTTCTACGAGTTCAGCCCAGTTTTCTTCTTCCCTATATACATGATCATCACTGCTTTGAGAAATTGAGATTGGCAGTCTGAAAAATTGTTGGGCTGAAGCTTTTCCAATGAAAGGATTGGGAAACCGAGATTTCTAGATGTCTTAACAATAGAAAGGTCAAGCTCATAAGCAAAACATGCCCATCCAACATCAACTTCTATTCCGGAAACTACTGGAGTGGACGCGAAATTTGCAAGAACCTGAGAGCCATCCTTCAAAGAGAATAGTTTGTAAACACATCTAAACCCGTTCTTCCAGCTACATCAACAATAATGTATGATAATAAAAAACGTCTGATTTAACCAGCACAATGGGTTCACATAATCTTAGAATGAGGTCATTGCAATTGCCTATCACCAAATATACAACTGGACAGATCCATGCATCAAATGCTCTATCCAAAGTTGTCCTCACATTTGAGTTGTTAGTAGAAATTGATTCGGTCTTGAATTTTCTTCATTTAATGGAAATGAGTCCTCGTAAGGTCAAAAATAGCACCTTCTGAGTGGACCTCAACAAGAGAGCTCTCATAAGAATCCAATTGCCCCAAGGCCCGTTGATCCGTTTCAGTTGAAATAATTCTTCTCGTCACTTGGACTGCCAGGTCATCCATCTCAACAGAATTATACATTAGATACTTCTTTAAAAGCCTCATAAGGACTAGAAGAGCTTCTTCTTCAGGCCCTTATTGATACAGGTTGTCTCTGCCATGCCAATAGTAATTCCAAAGACAGGTACAGAATACTCGTCTTGAAGATCGAATGCCTGATGGGGATGAACAACCCAATCTAGGATATAAAATCAGAAACAATCGCACCTAGATTGATTGTGTTATCTATGTTGCACAATGGAACAATATTCCAAGTAACATGGACAGTTTCATTGTCCAAATGCCCATATGCATTTTTGAAATCATTGTCATGGTTTCCTCTCTGAAAAAGACCTCACTTGACCCACTATTCCTATGCAACACTTTCAGACTGCAATGAAGCAATCTTGGTGGAACGTAGTGACGTCTCTTCACAAAATTTTGTAGGTAGGTTTGATGTATTTTCTGCAGGAAGTATCCTGTTTCATTATATATTTCAAATTCAGGAATGGGCTCTAGTTCTTTTATGTACTCAACCCTGGATGAACCTAACCACTTAGCAAATTGTTGCAGAAGTAACACAGCTTGAGATAATGCAGATACTGATTTCTTCTCATTATAGATGCGTAGGGAATGCAACATGCGACCAAGTTTGACACTAAAAACTGAAGTTCAACAAGCACCAGAATGATTACTTTTCTTTGAGAGTGTTCAATAGCAGTATCGACAGATATTATGAAAACTGCCTTACTACCAACTTGTTTAGGCGGGTACCTTTTCAATACCAGCCTCCTCTGAACTTTTCTGTTTTTGTGCTTGCCTCACCTCCACCCTCCATAGCTGCTGGTTCAGCTCCCCCTGACCGTATCAAATTAACAGCAAGGTCACGTGATTTTCTTGCACTCTCCACCAAATCTAGCAATTGCCTCATGAACTTGGATTTGGAATCTTCCGCTCTTTCACCTTTTAGTTCTGTCTCTCCGAGCTCCTTCCACTCCTGTTCAGACAGCTCTGCCTCAATTTCTTCAACACCTTGCCATTTTACTCTTCTTCTTTAAATTATCTGGGCCAGGGTTTTCGTCTTTCTGGTTTTATTGCCCGCCTGCTCAAGCCAGTTTCCACAGTGGACGCTGCCCTTTTGGTGTGAGCCCCTGGCTTTGGGTGATTATCTAATTTATCTCCCGTTGTCATTTGCAACCAACTTGTCCCTATCCCTCCCTCTTCGTGCGTTAGGAGACAAATTAACATGCTCTCCTTGTTTTGATTTAATTGCCCAAAGCTAACTATTTGGGCCGATCTTGTATTCTTATGGGCTCTTTTCTCTACAATTAAGGTCCACAAAAAGTATTAACTCATGCATTCTTCCTCCTCCACAACCCACTGCGTATGCCCCGTCTCTTTTCGGCTGCCAATGAAAAACACATTCTCTACAAATTGCAGCTCGATCTCATGTCTCAAATCCCTAACCCTAATAATTGTAATTGCGCCATGTGCTTCCTCTTCTTTCCAAAAATCAATCCTCAGCCTAATAGCCCTTGTATTTTTCGTCAAACTCTTGGGTATTTTTCGTCAAACTCTTGGGTTGTCAGCTTTCTGACTCCATGGTGCCCAGCCCTCATGAGAATTTTAGTCGCATTCCGACCTAATCTTTTGATTAATTTCTCCGTCAGAAACTTGCAACCTCTGTATGGAATTTCTTTTTAAATTTTCAACCTTAATTGACTTTCCAATTGGGTCTATCACATCAAACCAGGGTCTATCACATCATGGATTTAACTCCCTCGGAGCCAGTGCTTTGATATCCCCTTCTACTAATCAAATCTTCTGCTTCAGCTCACTTTTCCTTGCATGATTCTTTTTCCTCCGATTTCTTCCCTTGAGGTGGTGATTCATCATGTTGTCGGTTGCATAGAGGCCGATTCTTCCCCAGACTCTTCCCATTTATATACTGTTCCACAAAGGGTTTCAATTCCAGGAAGGACCCGATAGATTGGTAGATGAATTTTATTTGTCCTCCTATGTCCAACAAACAGTGTCTTCTGTAATCCTTCCAATTTTTCCACTTCTGGTTGTCATGTTTTCTCCCTCCATCAAATCCGGCAATTCGGGGACCACTTGTTACGATCCACAAATAATATCGCAGAAAAGATAGACAAGAGCCAAACAAGAAGAAGAAATGAAGATTGAAACAAACCCAAAGACAACAAGAGGATCACTCCTCTCCCCTAGCCTATGCTAGTATTTTCTCTCAAAACCCCAAAATAACAGAATAACCAAATCCTGAACCCTCCCCTCCATCACACTTTATTTACCATTCTCATTTCTAGATCCTTCCAATACACAAAGCAGGCCCAACAATTTAAAGTCCGTGATAATATTAAGATGCGTAACAAGATGTGAAACATAATATTGTAGCCCAACTTCATTGACATATCAAATTAGCATCACTTGTGGTCTCACACCCAGTTAAAATTAGAAAAACACTTACTTCCTTCAACATTGCAATGATTTTCTCGAAGTTGGTTCCTCTCGCTAATGATCGTGTGGCAGCTGCCTGTGAAAGAAGATGAAAATGAATTGGTACCAATCAGACATAATAAAATTGTCATGTCAAGATTCTTCAAGCTTCACATCAAAAAAATGTTGTACTAAGACTACAAGCCACCACATTATCAAACCTGTATAACAGGACCATCGGCCAAAGGGTCTGAATAAGGCATTCCTAATTCAATGATGTCTGAGCCACAGGAGTCGAGGACCTTCAGTGCTGCTGCAGTGGTTGAAAGGTCAGGATCACCGGCTGTAATGTATGGGATTAACGCCACCTTTCCCACCAAAAAGAATACAAATAAATAATCTATTTAAAAAAATGGACAGAGACAAACACAAGCGCGCACACTATTTAAAATCGAAATCTTTAGGAACAATATATGCCAGCGTGACCATGGACTAAATTTTTGAAAGAATATCGAGGTTGACTTATTCAAGAAAACCATTTTAAGATGTTTTCACTTCTGCACAATGAACGGAATCACCAATAATTCGCCATCCCAGCAGTAACACAAAACACATTTAACAGTGATCCTGATGCTCAAACGGGGTTAGGTGTAGCAAAAAAAAAAAAAAAAAACAAGTTAATTGACAAAAGAACCCAAATGCTCACTTTTCCTCGCTCCCTTAATCTGGAAAAAGTTTCGGATATCCCCAAAGTTGGGGAAGACACGATGGTGGCCATTATGGGCCTAGGCTTGAGTGATTTCTTCTTTGAAGAAAAGAGAGAAGAACGGCGGTCGGAGATACTCCGATTGTTCTTTAGTTGGAGGGAGCAGGTTCCAATCGCCGCCGCAGCCATCAATCCGCTTTCATTCTTCTTACACGCTACTCCGACTGCTACTAAAGGGTTCCAGGACGAGGAAATAATATAATTTAAGAAAACAGTTCAAATTTCGTTTTCCAAATATACATTTTGCATTTATTTTCCTTTTCTTTTTTGATAGAATGGAGATCAATTTCCTCCTGTCCAAGAAGCCGTTTCAGAGCAGAGTAATTTAAACCTATGGACTATTTTTTGAAATAATTATTTCTTTAGATTATTTGAATGAAATGAAATATAACACAGAAGAAAATTGTTTTCGTTTATATTCTTATTAATATATATAATTTTTCGTGTATCATCAAATGTGGAGACTCGGACGCTGATTCATTTCTTAATCATTCTTGGGAATAATTGGATCAATTAACTACATTGGGTCTAAAATTTTTTTTTTAAAATACCCTGCGGAACATAATGTAATCAATCTGATATACATATCACAAGTTAAAAGTACAAGTCTTGTACAACATAGATCCATATCAAACTAGGGTTCAACAACTACATATCAAGTGATGAAACCTATTCTACTGCTGGGTCCGAATCTCCACACTAATCTTGTTCTCTCATATTCTTCTTGACCCTGATCATGTCCCACTTGTTGTCATGCACACATACAGACACAACAACAGCCGGATAACTCCGGTGAAAATAATATTCCCTGTATAAACCATGTGTACATGCAATCATATGAATCGATATAAAAACATGCAACAAATATCAATAACATGTATCCTAATCTGAAAGACATGAATCAATATAAAACTATAAATAAACTCGTAACTCGATATCTCAGACTCAACTCATTTCTAATCTAGGGATCCCGCTTCCTGGACATTGGCATAAGATACCGAATCTCCGCAGTAGAATCCGATCCGCTCCTACGCAACATCGATATAACCCAAGCATCCAGTGTCTTGACATATCCGCCAAAGACTTGGCACCTCCGCCATTGACTAGGCACCTCCGCCCTGACTCAATACATGCTTTGCTATAACTCAATAGACTAAGCATATCAATCTCATAACTTGCAAACATCAATGCAATCAAATAAGTATGTGATTTAGGGAAACCCAAGTCAGATCTAACTCGACTTATATCTTCCCGGTTCAACATTGATTTATACCTTTTATTGTTCAGTTGAAACAGTTGTTTGTTCTTCTATCGGTTTCAAATGAAGTCTCGATGCCGAAGCTGTCAATACCAATCTGAAATGACAATATCGAGTAGCACAATATTAACATATCATTCCATGTAAGACATGTAAGGATCAATATTCACTCTCGGTACATTTTGACAGTATAACGGCATCATTTCGATATACCAACAACTCAATCATCAATCGAGTCAATATCACAATATCATATAAATCTCATAATCTCAATTTATAACATCATCTGATACCAAATCCGTATAATCTCAATCAAATCAACTCTGACAAATCATAACAATTCCATACGGTATCTGTTCTTCAATTCGGTTTCGGTTATACAATGTCTAACATATCAAGAACACCATTTATCAATTCTATCTGATTCCTTCAATATCATATTTCCAAATCATATCAAAACATACGGAAACTTACGTCCGTGTGAAGCCTTTGTCGATAGGATCACGGTGCTGGGCTCGGATCGACAATCAGACGGGCGGATCTTGCGTAAATTCAAATCTAGTACACGAAGAACTTACACCTTCCCTGGAGCTTTTCTCGTTCCTTCTTGCTGAGATGCTGAGGAATGAAAGAATTTCTCTCTTATATTGCATGTCCAAGCCATGTGGCTCATCCTTTCACTTGCACGTCTCGCGCATATGCGCGACCTTCCTCGGCGCATATGCACGAGACCTACTGTCTCGGCATATCGTCAGCTCGCGCATATGCGCGCATCATCTCCGCGCTCATGCGCGACATTCTCTGGACTCGGCAGTGTCAAGTGCACCTGCTTCGCGCATATGCGCGCACACTCTTCGCGCATATACGCGAGACCTACTGTCTCTGTACTAATCTTCCCGCACAGCTCGCGCATATGAGCGTCTCTCTCTCGCGCATATGCGCGAGGTTCTCTGCCGGCCTCGCACATACGATATCACATGCAAACTCAAAGCAAATATCGGAGGGTCCGTCTATAATCACAACAAGCCATAATTATTAATCTCAGATTATCAACATTAAATTCTCGGGCATTACATCAGAACGTAATATTACTAATACTATTACACATATTGCTTCTGAATCATATTTGTGTAAGGGGGAAATCTTACATAAAACGAAACAACAAAATTTATCCATTACAAAGCCAGCCATACAACTAACAGTGAAAGGTTTAAATATAGATACATTTAAGTAGCCAAACAATTTATAGCCTGTGACGCTCTCAAATCCAACAAATTTGCATGAGGACAAATATTGCAAAAAACCAACTTGTTCAGCATGCATCAAGATCCCGACATGGAGGAGCCTTAGGCTCGCCTAGCAATGTAGAGTTCCCACCTTCTGGTCCAGAGTTGATACGATTTGGATTTTGCGTGCCACGCTGAAAATTTTAAATATTTAATCAATGAATATATAAATTATGCCTCTTGAACTGATTTGTCTTACCGGTGGCTTTTCCCCTCTTCTCAAAGCCTCGACCAGCTCAACGACTCGTTTAGGAGTAACATCCTCCTGTGAGTGAAAGAGAGGCAGACATAATATCATACGAGGTTCAAATAATTAGAGGTGTCACCACATGAAAATGAGAGACAATTACCCAATAACATTTGAAGAAAGCTTACATAATAATTGTATGCATATCCCTCAGATCCATTAGAGTAATCAGCAACTGTAATCATCGGAGCATTCACACAACATCCCTATGGAGAACAATAATATATCCCAGATCACGTTTCAATCAAAACACACAAACAAACTATCTTTCATAGCTGTTCGGTAATTTAGACAACAAAAGTTCAAAATAATATTTAAGAAAATTCATGTTACATTTAAGAAAATTCATGTCATATTTTGATTCAAGAACAAATCACCTACTTTCACAAGGGAAAGAATTTGAAATACCAAAACAGGTCTTTTGGGACAACAGACCAAGAACTCAAAAATGAAATCCATCACTCTACTTGACATCAATGGTAGACCATAGGTACATTATATTCCAGATAGAATATATCATCAGGACAACTCACCATGCATTCCATTTCTCCAACAGAAAATAGGCCATCCTTGGTTACTTCTGAAAAGATTAATTAAGGATTCCAAATATAAATCAGGCTAGGTTTTGACAAGATCAAAATCAAATAAAACAAAAATACTGCACAAGCCATTCATTACATTACCATTGCGCTTTACTCCTAGATGTTTCAATAATGCTTCTTCAATTTCCCTAGAACCACGTATCATGCAAGGTGTCGTACCACATACCAAAAGATGGTATTTGCCAACCTAAGATCACCAAAGCAATTTGTCAAGTTAAGCGAGTTTCAAATTTAACAATGAAAAATCCTAATTATCACAAAATTGATGCAAAAGATCTCACCTTTGTTCTGTTGAACATCGAATAGAAGGTTGCAACCTCAAATACACGAATTGGGGCAACTTCAATAATTTTTGCCACCTTTAAGCAATAAAGAAAAATCACAAAACTACAGAAACATTAAACATGATCACGTTTACTGCTTTTGCTAAATATGACCACTGTCTACTTTTGCCATTATATGTGCCAGTAACCATTTGAATACGGAAGCATTTAATATCAACACAAGCTCCACAAGTTACCTGTTCAATAATCACGCTTCATATCCTAAGGCACCGTTTGGTATGGCTTATGAGTGCAGGATAGTTTTCTAGCAAGCCATTATGTTACGTTCGGTTCACTTATTTCTAAAGCCCAGGCCCGTTATAAAATATTGTTTGCCATGTAGAAGGCATCCTCTTTCCCCTCGGTATAACTCACACCATTTTGCACAGTAGTAGGGATATTGCCACAAATTAACGCCCACCTAAAACTTGGAAAAAATAAAAATCTATGATTGGTGGTCTTGTCCATGGAGATTTGACGAACTTCGAAGATATTGAATTGATTTTTAAAAAAACAACAATTCATTTGTACAATCAGCAAAAATCAATAATTTGATGCAAAATAAATTACATTTTTTTACCACCAGTAAAATAACCCGTAAAATAAATAATACAATGAAAATCTAATATAAAATTATATTTTCATTAATTAACTCTGTGACAAACTTAAATTGTTTTATATTTTCTAATTTATTTTTATTGATTAATTTCTATTTATTTAATATTCAATTAAATTTATTTTAATAAAGTACTTTTATAAATATTTAATTATTTATTAACTTGTTTCAAGAATATTAATTAATTAATACATGGTAAGGGCATTTTGGTCATTATAATATAATTCACAAAATTAATCCACAATTTTATAATCATATCAAACACCATATAATTTATCACATTATATCATTATCCTTAACTTTCATTTTCTTATCACACTTATAATACATCCTTCACTTATCTTATCCATGAACAAACGGTACCTAAATGTCTAGTGGTCCAATATGTGATACTAGTTCCACAGCCCTACTTCTTTCCAAGGGAAATCAAAAGCATTGAGTCCTTGAAGCACCTTATATTTTAATATTCACTTAAGCACATAAAAGCTAAAGGAAAGTAGACGACTTCATTGCCATTTTAGAAATTAGATATGCCTCTTAAACAATAACAGAGGAATTCTTCAACGGTTCAAGTAGCAAGGAACCTTCATTACTGCAAATCATGATAATGACATGCTACTGAAATTAAATTGCTTGAGAATCAAGTTAATTGAATTATATATCTCATGATTTCTAGTTAAGCAAGATGAGAGACAATAATCTTATTCACGATTTAGGTAGATGGTAATTGTCAATGCCATCGTATTAAATCAGATGAATCAATATGGCTATACAATTCAATGATGTCAACATACATGATTCATAGCCGAAACTGGGAGCCAGCCTCCATGTTGTTGTTGTGCAAGATCCAATAAAGGGATGACAGCAGATCGCTTATAGTTGGAAGGATAGTGAGATAATATCTCCTTAACCTGTAAAAAACAAACACAACACTAGTTAACCAGTGAATAGCCTGATCTTATCTTTTGAGAGAACTTTCACACGATAACGCATATCTGAGTGCGAAGCTTGCATGACTCAAAACTAATCATGCTCCATTGCATTACAAGGATATAGACACACAAAAACTGATTAAGAATGCAACATTTATGATCTTAAGTTGATTCTACAAACAAATTCCTCAAAGCAGATTAGCGAATCTACAAAATTAATGACTAACGGAGTCTCCATAGGACATCAATGAAACAAATATTATCAAGAAATGTGCATTGATTTCAGCAAACATGCCAAATAGTTGCAATTCTTAGCAGTCATCCAGTCCCCGGATTCCTATGACAGTATATTTTTAACACAAAGGGCATCGATGAATGCCAAATTCCTTTCAAATGAGCCAATTTAGATGCTATTTACGGAAGAACCACAACTAAGATAACCTCACACCTTCAAACAGATAATAAATTTATCATCTAAATCTGTTGTGAAAAAATTAAAATTCCCAAATACAAATTTTGAAACCAATGCGAAAAGTGAAATTGGAAGCTGAATAAAAAAAAAAGGAATAACAGATAAAGATACGCCTATATCAAATAGTGTTACTAAAATCACACAAAGATTCGAGTGTGTTCGATAATCACAAATAATAAACATCACTAGCCTTTTCTTTGTTTGCATCGGTGAATTCCCATGGAAGGTCCGGATTATTGTCTGGGCCATCAATATGCTGCATCCTCGGAAATTTTAAAAAAAATGGAACAAATGCTAACATAATATAAAGTCGAATATTTTGATTCTGAGGAAAACAATAATCAACTTACATAGTTCAGCGCAGTCGAAAACGATCGCGATGGCTTCACAAACGTCGTTCATAAACCCCAAAGGACAAAAGAAAACCGAAAAACGAAATTTTCGAACAGATTGAATGATTGATAGGTGCGATAAATACAGAGAAGAAATTCTTGAAATGGAGCAAACCTGGGGGAATTGACGGAAGACCTGACGTATCTCGAGAATGCGTTGAGAGGCGAGGCGGCTTAACATTTTCCGAATGAACTCGAGGATCCTGAGATATACAGCTCCGACACTGAGAATAGAGACTTGGGGGCAGAATCCAGATGCTACAGAAAATGAGGTCCGCTATGTCCTATCGTAAACGGGAGTGCGTATTACGCCACACCGGGTTAATAGACACAAGACCAGATTCAGCTGGCCAATTCCAAACATTGGGCCTGGTGAAGTGCCAAACGGCCCACCACACTCATGTTAACAAACATACATATATTATTTTTTCTGGAAAAGGATTGGTCCTTAAATATTTCAACTCAACACTTTTAGTCCTTGAATTTTAAAAATTATAACAAAATTATTCCTCACTGTTAATTTTATGTTTAAATATAATATTAAGAACTAAATTGTGCTATTTATTATATTTTAGGGACAAAAAATGAAAAAAAAAATTGAAACTAAAATTTTGGTAAAGATAAAGAAGGTAAATAATAGCATATCTACAATATAAATATATATCATTATATATATGAACAAAACTTTACAATAATTTTCTTCAAAACTTCAAATTCTTTTAAAAAAAACATGGTTCGTAATTTTTCCATCAAATTCATAAATCTTATGTCTTAATTTTTCATATTGAATTCTTATATTTTCTGACTAAACTCTCTATTTCTGTTTTAACTCATCAACATATATATTAAAGTTTCTGACTTAACTCTCCCCATAATGCATATGATTTCTGGTTTAATTCCACATAATGGATCTTAAAGTTTCTAGCTTAACTCTCCATAATAGATCATCAACTTTGGCGGGGCACCGACATCCACACGCCCATAAAAATCAGTCATAAATTTGACATATCATTAAAATATCTTAAAAACTTTCCTTTTGATTTACATATGCGTGTTGTTCTGAGAATTAGATATAAGCACTTTTTATTAAAAAAAAAATCTCATGTCTCCTTTATACGCCCAAAATTCATTTTCTTTGAAATTATATATACACACACAGAGACAATTATATCCTTTAAAAATATTGTCCCACTCACACACCTATCATTTTCACCCAAATTAACAAAAAATCAATCAAAACTTGGCTTCTTACTTGAAATATCTTATTTAATAATAAAATAATCATCACGCGGTCTAGGTAAACGGATTTTAAAAATTTTCGAGCGTTACAATTCTACTCATCTTAAAATGAATTTCGTCCTAGAAATTTGACTTACCAAATAACCACGGGTATTGACTTCGCATGTCTTACTAGTCTCCCATGTCCCTCTTCAGTATGGTTCCTTCATTGGACATTCACATAGGAATGATCATGGCTTCTCAACATTCTCTCTTTCGTTTCAAGGATTCACGCTGCTCTTCCTCGAAAGTCAAGTCTAGTGTCAACTGCAAAGGCTCATGGTTTACTACATGTGAAAGATTCGTCATATACTTACAAGTTATCAATCAATGTAGAGTTGCCAATTCAAGTTTGATTCCCCCAATTATTATATAGTTTGAAAAGTGGCCATATACCTTCTCTCGGTTGCTTGCTTCATTTCCATTTCATTCTCACAAAATTTATCTGATTTTTATGAAATACGGGCAACTGGAAAGTATTTAGGACATAATTGGAATTGGGGGGTGATTAATTTCTTGCTTATTTTACTTTTTAAGATTAAGAAAATATTAAATTAACACGGTAAAAAGTTTTATTTTATAACTTCACATGAATCTTTATAATCCATATTTCCTTTAACTTGCATTAATTATCGTGTGTCAAAGCATGAGCTACTTGATTATCCTGTACCCGTTTTCAATTGTAATTTTTTGCATAATTCCTTTAACAATATAAAATTAAGAATCGTCATAATTAATAATTTTATAGTCTGTTGGAATATTTCATGTTCACAATCTTGATTTTGATGTTAACAAAACTTGTTCTTGTGTTTCTAATATATTTACTCAAGTGTGAAGTTATTAACACAAGAAGCAAGATGAAACTGAATTCTGCACAAACTGAATTTCTGGTAAGCTTCGGTATTTTGATTATATCTCTCAGCTGAATGATTCAAATGACAATCCATCAACTTGACTGATCAGAAAACTCAATTTAAAACAAGTCGTATTTCATGTCAGTTGGGAAAATACGGATGTTATCTAGGTCAAACTGATCGTAACTGATCGCACGAAGACAGCAATCAGTTGAGTTTGAGCAGTTGCGGTATTTTGGTCATATCTCTCAGCTCGGTTATTGAAATGAAGCTATTCAGTATGCGTTGAAAAGATAAGACGATGATCTACAAATCATCTTCAGAAGTCAAAGTCTGAATCGAAGCTTAAGATGCTGATAAATGGCAATGAAACTACTAGTTATGCACAAACTGAAATCAGCTAGGCTGATTTCAGCACACCAGCTGAACTGAACTAAACCAGTTGCTGACCAATTGAACTGAACCAGACCAACTGAACCGAACCAGCTGCTGATCAAATGAACCAGTTGAACTGAACTAGACCAACTGAACCAGCTGAACTGAACCGAACCAGCAGCTGACCAACTAAACTGAACTGAATCAGCTGCTGACCAGTTGAACTGAATGACTAGTTGAGTTGACCAGAGTTGACTAGTCGAGAAAACGTCCAGCAAGGCGAATTTGACCGTTGCAATTTCAGAAACAGTAAAGAAACTTTCCAAACGGTTATATTCTTGTATCTAACGTATATATCATTGTTGGGGCTTATAAATACAACATCTTGATATCAAACAAGAGTTTTTGAATGAGATTCAAAGCATGGACAGTTAGCATGAAGGAATCAGCTAGTTGAGAGCACAAGCCCTTGTGTGAGGATACATTTGAGATGTACACTGTAACTGATAAATTCCTCACACACAATAACTCACACATATACAAGAGAGTTGAACTTCAAAGATTAGTTGAGTGACTCTTGCA
This sequence comes from Primulina huaijiensis, assembly GCF_012295235.1. Lineage (NCBI taxonomy): Eukaryota > Viridiplantae > Streptophyta > Magnoliopsida > Lamiales > Gesneriaceae > Primulina > Primulina huaijiensis. The sequence goes on along the minus strand of NC_133308.1, from coordinate 6,682,549 downwards.
CAAATACAATAAACTTTTGTTTGTAGTTTTTGCATATGAGACATTAAACAATATGCTGATTGTGGGGTGCTGCCTATAATCTTGAGAGCTAGGAGTTCAATTTAGGCCGTAGTATAAGTCCTAAGCTGAGTGGGTTTGTACAAAGAGTTGTATAAATCAAAGTCTTCTAGTGAATCCTTCCCAAGAGGAAGAAAGGGTGACGTGGTAGCATTTGAAGTCTCCGAACATCCATAAAAAAATTCGTGTCTATTTGTTTATTGCATTTACTTATTATTTCCACTGGTTTGAAGGCATTGTTGAAGCATTTTATGTGTTCTTTAAATACCAAAATATTGCATACAAAGTGTTTCATAAAATGCTTCAGCTAAATATTTTTTACTCATTCAACTTGCATATATTTTAAATGCTTTACAAAATATTTAATCGATTTCTACGGAGGGTTATTTCGAGTGTATTCCGCTTGGTTTGAATACCAAACTCGATTTAATTCATCGGTGTTCATTATTTCAAGAACCGAGCTATTGTAGCTCAACTATTTTCTGTCAAACCGATCCTAACAAGTGGTATCAGAGCGGGTTGTTTTTGAAAGAACATTGAAACTGATTTTGATGTTTAAAATTCTAAAATTTCAGATTTTTTAAAACATATATATGCAAAACATAATTTTCGTGCAGCTTGCAGCGAATGTAGAAAAAATGAGATATCTCCTTGCTCGAGTGTCCAAATGATGAACCGCTTTTTGCGTTGCGAACTAGACTCATAAAGGTTTACAGCGGTATAAAATTTGCAGCCTATTTATGCATGAGAAAAAGCAGTTTATTCATTGAAGACAGAGCATATGCGCTGTGGCAGAAATGAGCCTTGGAGAAAATTGGTTAGTTATCCCTCTTCTTTTATAATTTTCAAAATTTCAAAAATATAGGGGGAGAACTCATTATAATTTTAATATAGTTATTATTTTTAAATATCGAGGGGGAGAAAATTTTGTGCTTAAAATGTTTTTAAAATATGATTTTTTTGATTCACACAAAAAGGGGGAGAAATATGTTAGTTGAATCGATTGTTTATCCAAGTTCTGTGATCATCAAAAAGAGAAAGATTGTTGGAACATTTCATGTTCGCAATCTTGATTTTGATGTTAACAAAACTTGTTATTGTGTTTCTAACATATTTACCAAGTTTGAAATTATTAACACAAGAAGCAAGCTGAAACTGAATTCTGCACAAATTGAATTTCTGGCAAGCTTTGGTATTTTGATGATATCTCTCAACTGGATGATTCAAATGACAATCCGCAAACTTCACTGATCAGAAAACTCAATTTGAAACAAGTCGTATTTCACGTCTGTTGGGAAAATTCGGATATTATCTAGGTCAAACGGATCGTAACTGATCGCACGAAGACAGCAATCAGTTGGGTTTGAGCAGCTGCGGTATTTTGGTCATATCTCTTAGCTCGGTTATCGAAATGAAGCAATTCAGTATGCGTTGGAAATATAAGACGATGATCTCCAAATCATCTTCAGAAGTCAAAGTCTGAATCGTAGCTTAAGATACTGATAAATGACAATGAAGCTACTGGTTTTGCAGAAACTGAAATCAGCTAGGCTGATTTCAGCACACCAGCTGAACTTAACTGAACTGAACCAGTTGCTGACCAACTGAACTGAACCAGACCAACTGAACCGAACCAGCTGCTGATCAAATGAACCAGACTAACTGAACCAGCTAAACTGAACCGAACCAGCAGCTGACCAACCGAACTGAACTGAATCAGCTGCTGACCAGTTGAGTTGACCAGAGTTGACCAGTCGAGAAAACGGCCGGCAAAGCAAATTTGACCGTTGCAATTTCAGAAACAGTACAGAAACTTTCCAAACGGTCATATTCTTGTGTCTAACGTATATATCATTGTTGGAGCTTATAAATACAACATCTTGAAGATCAAACAATAGCTTTTGAATGAGATTCAAAGCATGGACAGTTAGCATGAAGGAATCAGCTAGTTGAGAGCACAAGCCCTTGTGTGAGGATACATTTGAGATGTACACTGTAACTGATAAATTCCTCACACACAATAACTCACACATATACAAGAGAGTTGAACTTCAAAGATTAGTTGAGTGAGTCTTGAACAAAGACAATAAACTTGTGTATGTAGTCTTTGCATATGAGACATTAAACAATATGCTGATTGTGAGGTGCTGCCTACAATCTTGAGAGCTAGGAGTTCAGTTTAGGTAGTAGTGTAAGTCCTAAGCTGAGTGAGTTTGTACAAAGAGTTGTATAAATCAAAGTCTTCTAGTGAATCCTTCCAAGAGGAAGAAGGGGTGACGTAGGAGTATTTGAAGTCTCCGAACATCCATAAAAAAATTCTTGTATATTTGTTTCTTGCATTTACTTATTATTTCCACTGATTTGAAGATGCATTGTTGAAGCATTTTATGTGCTCTTCAAATACCAAAATATTACATACAAAATGTTTGATAATGCTTCAACTAAAATATTTTTTACTCATTCAATTTGCATATATTTTAAATGCTTTACAAAATATTTAATCGATTTCTACGAAGGATTATTTCGAGTGTATTCCGCTTGGTTTGAACATCAAACTCGATTTTATTCATCGGTGTTCATTATTTCAAGAACCGAGCTATTGTAGCTCAACTATTTTTTCCCAAACCAATTTTAACATAGTCACAGTCATGAATGATAGTTTCATAGTAGCATGAAATTAAGAATTGTTCTAAATGGGATAGCTACGTAGTAGATTAAGAGAAAAATTATCTGACAAATTAAACAAATTTGCTAAATATTTTCGTCTTTAAAACAATTATAGGAATAATATTTATATAATTATTTGAAATATTTGTTGATTTGATATTGATTTAATATACTATTTATGATATATTTATGTATTTGCAAATTGAAATTTAGAGTCATTTACCGTAATAAGAACATTATATTTTTATTCTTATATCTCATGTCCCATCAAACATAGATATGATCTAAGTCTGCTGCACACAACATGCAAAAGTAGTTATTTTAGTAATGTCTGAAATGGATGAACACCATTTTGACCATTATCCTAAAAAAATCAATGAAATTTTATAATAAGAGTGGAGATGGGCTAGAAGTAGAACGAAGCCCCATCGTCTCCAATTGATTTTTTCTATGTTAAAGTGAACTCCAGTCGGCAAGATATCTTATATTTTAACATTACATATACATATTTCACCACCCTCATTAGTTATATATTATATTCGCTAGTTTTACATAAAATCAGACTGGCTGTAATCGACAAATTGTCCAAATTTTAACAGTAGTGATGGTATGCCCCCTCGGCTACTCGAAAAGAAAATCATGTCAAACTTCTCACAGCCATGCTAAAAGCATAATCCTTCACGTATATATATATGATTTCTTGCAGAAAAGAAGATTAAAACATTGCTTAGATGTGAAACCAAAATACAATATCAACATAGTTTTACACGATATAATGACAAAGAACAACGTATAATACTGAGGTGTGATGGTCGGAATCAGAGGGACAAGCCAGACTCCTCATCCTCAACGAGGGAAGCGGTGTACACAAAGTAGAGTGCCCAAATCAGAGCGAACACACCCGCAAGAATCCAGACCAAAAGGTTGTTGCTCACCCCGAACGGCAGCCCGGTTCCTTCCGTGCTCAGCCTATCATCGACCAGCGCCAAGGCGGCTGGGCTAGACATGGCCGCCGCGCAGGCCGATGCCATGATCGAAGAAGCCACCACACCCAACTTCAACTCACTCTCTTCTGCACCCTTTCCACCTTCCATGGAACACCTCACTTTCCCTGTGTTCTTCTTTGACATCGATGGTAACCCTGAAGTTCAAGTTAAATGCCCATTTGGATCAAAATTCGGCAGCAAGAACAACTAGTTGTACACAACAGATAAAGATGTGGTTTTTTCTTTAATTTACCGATGATGGCGGAAGTCCGGGCGCCGCACGTTCTGTGTCCGGGGGCGGCGCGTGCTATCGGCGAGGTGGAGGTGAAAGTAGAGATGGCGGCCATTTTTCCTTCGATTGCCCGACTCCGAGTGCGTGTTGGGTAAATTCAAGATGGTGTGATTATTGGTGGTGAGTGGACGTTTAATACCTCTGTCAAAGTGAACCACACTGGTTGGATCAGATAGATATCCCCTCATCTTTAATAACCCAACCATGTTTCGCCACGTGTCCTGATAATCTCGGTTCGATGGCAAATTTGTCTTTTCACTCGTAATTTGGACTTATAAACTCAGTACGTAACATTTCACTGTCAAATATTTGTATGCATATAAATATATTAAAATCAATACAATTTATATTAGAAATTATAAACTATTTTTGCATAAAAAGCGTGATATATAAAAAATAGCATCATTTAATTATGACAACGTCGTACTTGGAATGAGGTTTTCGGATTTGTGAAGAGATTTATTCGCAATCGAACTAACTAGGTTGAAAGTATATTTGAAATCTAAGGGAAAAAAAATGTAATGGAGCACTAAAAGGATTTCAAATCTTTGAATTCTAAATTTGAAATCTTTAATACACTTGTCCAAATGCATCCTAAATAGATTTGAATTCTAAATTTGAAATCTTTAATACACTTGTCCAAATGCATCCTAAATTCATAATATCATTGAGGGGTAATCTATCAGTCATTCGCCTTAGATTATATTATACATATTGATTAGATGTTAATACATGTATAGAGAAACAAACGTCAATGTCTCAAAATTCTCACACAATTGTACAAGGGATACATATATCAGAGAAAGAACGACGCGTCAATGTTGCAGAAACTTGGCCACCCATTATCCCAGAAACCTCATCGAGCTATGCCTGCAAGTTTCCCATCTTGGAGGTTGCAACTTTCAAATCTACAGTAATACCAAGTCCCAATATGCGTGCTAATTCTCGGTGTCATGTTATCTCCAAAGTTCACATTCGAAAGATACTTGGAGGAACGGCAGGTCGATTTGAATGGTTTCAAATTTTGATCATAGACCAAAAGTTTGTCATTCATAAAACCTGGGAGGCCTCTCTAGCGCCAACCAACCAAATTTACCTTTCCGGAAATCTGACAAGATACGATGGGATGCTTGATGACTGTCCCCATTGAATAACCGGAGAGCGAGCTTCTGAACAAAACTGCAACTCAAGAAACGTGGAAGTGTAGGTTATAAAACTAAGGAGAATTAAAGGAACAAGATGTTTTTCAGCAATTGATCAAGTCCTATCAGTAACTAGGGCATTATTTGCACTAAGGATTACATAACAAATCTTACGTTTTACCGACAAAACTATCTGCCTCAACCTTGTAGCGATCATGAAGAGCTTTATAACCTGTTTCAAAGTTCAGACAACAAACAGGGTTCAGCAAAAGAAGCATTATATTCTAAAGTTTTCCTTGCTTCCTTTGGCTTCCGCTACATTTCCCATTCATGCATGAACGTGTTTTAATGGACTAGGTAAGTATTCACAACAGGCAAATAGATTGACTAAAGAATGGAAAATAACGAGTTCTGAAATGAGACGAGAGTCCAGTGGGACCATTCGTAAAGAGATTCATCAATGATCAAAGAATATGTACTGCCTTTTAAATGCCAAATTGCACCCTAATATGTGATATAATCATGGCCAAAGGTACATTTCTATTGTATACTTCCACAAAATAAATATAATCTCTTCTGGTTCTTTTGTATATGATTGGCACCCTCCAAGATCTTAGCATGTTCTAGCAAGGGAAGAAAACCGTTTCTTAACCAGGAAGACTCGGAAAATATTGTTGCAATATAGTGACTGGACACAGTTATGCAATATCTGAAGCTGTACTATTGCTGCGAGTAGCTATAATAAGTAACAGTGATATGCTTTAAAATAGTGCAACGTACCCACTGTTGGAAGCCTAGCCAACATCTGTACGAGAATGGCTGCAACATCAGGAACATCATAAGATCGTTCCCCGATGTCATCACAAATTGCAAGTTTTATAGCAGCTGATTGATCATTGATCCTCATCGGTATCATTCCAGGGGAATCCAGTAATTCCAAGTCATCCCCGAAGCGCACCCATCTTTTATCAGGAGAGAAAAGAAACTAGGTCAAAAACAAAAAGGTGAAACTTGGAATCCCTAAATCTTCAAGGAAAAACTCATATTCCTACCAATAACTTCAAATATAAAACATACTTTAACTCTCTAGTAACACCTGGCCTTGCAGCTGCATTACACAATCTACGCTTGAGCAATCGGTTTATCAATGATGATTTACCAACATTGGGATAGCCAATGATACCAGCACGAACCTGTGAAAAGATGCAGAAACAACAGAAATGAAACATGTAACATTTTCTTAGCAGTCTTCAAAAATGTAATTTGCAGAACATTAGTGTAGTTTACCTCGATTTTGATAAGTTACGAAATAGATCGCTTCACAAGTACAAGATTGTTACTTTTTATCGTGAAAAATTAAGAAAAGCATTTTTAGCTCATAATATCGAGGCTGACCCTAGCCAAACTATCTTTTCACATTTGAAATGAATTTACATTATCTAATTAAACGATAAAACCTAAATGTCGTGACAAGAAAAGTAATCAAAGTCGTGTCTACACATATATTTATGGCCAGGAATTTTTGGCAACACAAGTTATTGTAGAATCCATTAGCACAACAAGAAACTCACAGGACGAGGAAGTAGTCCTTTTGCCTTGCGCTTGGTGTTCACGACACCTACCAATGCCTTTGCTAACCTGCTTAGCTTCAAGGTACCCTGATGTTCTCAATACATAGTCATCATTAAAAAAAGTCAAACAGACTCACAAATTAACCAAAATTTGACGGAGATTTGGCTAAATACCGTTCCAAGCTTGCCATTGGCAAATACGACTTTAGTTCCCCGCCTAGCATAATAATTAGCCCAAGAATTTCTGTCAGCCGTGGATATCATGTCTTCTCTATTTAAAACAACAATCCTCTTCCTATTCCCCAACCATGAATCCATCTGTGTCGTTCAAAGATCGTCACAAAACCATATAAATATAGGAACGATGCAACGTGGTCAGAAATTAATCCATCGAATTACTAATACCATAAATTTCAAGCAGTTAGCAAAGTAAGTGGTTCAAGTCAGTGAATTCGAGTGTACAATGTATGCATTTGACTTCAAAAGAGTTATTACGCGTAAGAAATGATGCAGTCAATTGACAAGGTATCAACTAGAAGCTGTTTATAAACCTGTGGATGACTTGTGGACATGGGTATTCTAGCATCTCGAACTTCTATTACAACATCCATCAATTTCAGCTGTTCTTTGAGTTCTTTTTCAGTTTTTGCTATGTGTCCAGGATACCACTATTGAATTTCCACGGAAACATGTCCACAAAAGGAAATGTAAAGTACATCAGAAAATAATTGGTCCATCATGCCGAAAGAGTAATATTAAATTCCTACCTGAACCGGACGTAATGGTCTTGTCCAGTGATAAAGATCAGCTTCCAATTTCAGCCAATCTAAATCTTCGTGGACACTCTCCAAAGTGCTACATAGCTTTGAGCTCTCTTTTTCATGCCATCCCAATTGGTTTCCACCAACAATCTGCAAGGGTAAAATATATATACTCAAAAAATATGGTGGGATTTTCTCATACCTCAACTTTCTAAACTTTATTCATAAAAACGGAACCAAAAAAAAAAAACTCGTTCACAAAAAATTGAGTTCGAAGTACGCAAAAAATCCAACCAAAAATCGGCCAAACTTGGATTCTCTTGCCTGAATAGTTGGCGAAGAGGTAGACGGATGGATGGAGGAGAGAGATGCAGACGGAAAACCACTGCATCGATTGTGGCGGCAATTCCCGGCGAGCACAGTGGCTGGGCAATTAAGCCAAACACCGAAGGGCTGCGTTATCATCCCAAAAAATATAGCAACAATATGGACGATGGAATTATTTGGACCAATAAAGTAAAAGGGTATATAAGATTTGGGCTTTTTTTTAAAAATATTATAAATTATTAAAATCATTACAAAAATGTTGAAAGTACAAAAGTTTTACAAAAGTAGTACAATCCGTGTAATGCTGCACCGGATTCTTGATTTTTTAAAAAAAATTAAAAAAAATTAAAATAGGAGCTGCCACGGAATCGTATTGTATAATTACTATTATTTAATTAATTTTGTTTACGATATTCTCGTTTAAATGGATTTATAAATGAGAATGACAATTTTTTACACGGGTTTAGAAACTCGTGAGGAAAACTCAAAACGATAATGAAGATGTTCGATTTTTTTGGGTTTGAATTTGAGGCGGATATGAAAAACTCGTCTCGAAAATAATATTACTAATAATAATATTATTATTATTATTATCATTAATACTAACAGATAATAATAAATTCGAGTTTAGGAATCTCCGCCCTCGCTCCCGTCTCATCTTATTAATATTTTTAAAACGGAGATGTTGATTTGATCATCGCACGTTCGAGTTCGAGTTCGAGAAAAAAGCATGGATCATGGCGAGTATGAGAGGGGGATGAAATTCGGGAGACGAGGATGAGAATGTCAAACCCAACCCTGTCTCGTCACATTATCATCCCTAATTTATCAGTGGCCGAATAGCTAAATTTCCAGCTCGAAATAAAAATATTTTAAATTCATACATAAATTTTGAGAATTTCAATTTGTGCTCCAAAAAAAGGGCATAATGTATGATTGAATCCACTTACCAGTTACCACTACTAATATAAAAATTTTTCTATCTTAAAATTATCACGTGACATATTTTAGAAATTAATTTTATATGCACGAACAAAAAGTATAAATAAATGACAAATTTCAAATAAATCTTCAAATCCTACTTTCATTTAAAATTTACACATTTGTTCATCAAAAGTTAGTTTAAACTCTCTACTATATTTAAAATTTTGCAAAATCATTTCTGAACCTTCTTTTCGGTACATGATGTTATTATACTTATCGAGTCTGTCTAAAGGCATAGGGCTACACAAAGTTTTCATCCTATATATCATGAATTGAGGTTTTTTTTCTAAAATAGCACATCATGCTTCCGTATAATAAATAATTTTTTTTACCTCTTTGATGTACATCTCTTCCATATATAGACTGCTCCTCATATCCTGACCACACAGCCGCAACAGATGGTTCCTAGCGTAGATCCATTCAACAACATTTAGCATAACCATGTATCGTTTCCTACCTTACGGTGTATAGCTAAAAAAAATTAATTTTAAAAATAATATATGAGATGGGACGTAAGCCTTGGTTACTTTATTCAAATATATAATATATTATTACATAATAACATCATGTAGAGGATGATAAGCTTGTTTAACTATTTATAGTAGTTGGAATTACAACACACATAAACTGAAAATATTACAAATTTTATTTTGAAATAAAAATAAAGATGTTGAATGATGTCTTCATCTTTCTTCTGTTCTGCTATATATAAAAGTCTTCATGGATTTGAAATCTGGATTTCAAACTTGTGAATTGTTTTGCCAGTTGTAGCTGACAACATCTTTTAATTGGTGTACCACTAGTTAGTGATTTGTCATGTTGTGGTGGTTGAATGGTTCATTATCCACTAATGGAGTGGTTAGATCACATGTCTTTTTTACCTTTATAGGAGAATCTTTTGTTTTTGTATGGTCACGGGGTAAAATGTGACTTGTGTGGATCTTCATCATTTGGACTTGTATCCACATTATGTTTTCGGTTAGATCTGGGCCGAAAACATTTACCGAATTCTGGCTCTTTCTGGTTTGGGTATTCTTGGCAGATTTCTTCTGACCAAAATCCACATGAGCCATAATGCAGAATTTTCGACAAGGTTCTTTACTCTCCATTAGCTTGCTGTTTCACCGAATATTTCTTCTTCTTTTTTTTCAAATATTTCTTCTGAAAAGCTTGTAGTTTTTTATATCATGATATTTAACAGAAAATATAAATTTACAGAAATTTGATAAAACTTAAATGAAAACCTGACTTTGTTCATCTATATGATACGTACACATGATCCACATGCTCGTCTAGTGGAGATGTCGTCTTCAGTGGGTGATGAAACAAGAAGTGTTTCATTCTCCGAAGGATCCTTTTATGAATTTCTGAATGTTCATGTCTGGTCTCCTCAACTTGATGAAGTGAAAAGCTTAATGTGAGCCTTTCTCTATTGGTTGTGGTGCTACACTAAAAAAGTAAGTTTCAGAATATCTGCTCTTGACAAATAATCATTATTTGCCCTTGTTTCATGAACAGTTTCCTGGATCTATTTTGGTAGTGTTGAGATTTCTAGGAAGCTAGGTGATGTAGTATAAACTGAAGCAAGAGTCCCAAATTCATACTATGTTTTTACCTCCTTGGGATATGAATTTGGTTTCATCTATATCCTACGGTACTTTCTTGAAATATCAACTCAGATTGTGGCTGAATTGATACATATTGTTGTTTCCAATTTTTCCCAGTTCTGTTGATATAACTGAAAATGGAAAAACTATAAACTCGTTAGTACCAACCTTAGATTTTCCTTTTTCAATTTGATCTTGAAGTGATCTATTCCTCTTCAATCACAAAGGTGAATGGTTGACTTGATGGCTCGAGATAAGGATCCGGATGTTCAATTTTTGTTTTGGCAAACTCATCTAAAGATGATCCCGACTGTGTGCTAAGGGTACTTGAATCCTTTGCTCCAGATATAGAGCCATTTACTTGAAAATTTTCCATTTGGGAAATTAGTTGCTTCTCAATAGCTTGGAGGATCGACTTTGGTAATATAGACTATAACTGAGTATAAGCATGTAAACAACCTATTATTCGATCAGAGGCAATGCTCTTATCAACTCGTTGTAGTCTACCTGCAACTTCTGCATTTATGACAAGCTTGTTGAACTCGATTTGAAGCATTTCAATGTGTTCTCTCAAATGTCTCTGCATTTTCATGACATCGACATTAGCGTTGTTCATATTTTGTTAAGAAATCTGCAAGAATATTTTCATGAGATTTAATAATAACAATATCAAATATATTATTTTGACACAAAACTTACTATCTCAATAATCTAGCTTTCTCGAGTTTAGATTCAATTCTATTTTTCAAGAAAGTTTTTACCTATGTATTATCAATTTTTAAGGTAAATTTTATTGCAAGTAAAAATAATGACAATTTTTCAAAAATCATTTTTACTGCATAAAATTCATTTTTGTTGATATGTCATTGTATGACTTCTGCATTTTAGAATAGTCCATTGCAATACCTACATGGACGTTCCCCATCTGGTATGAGATTTTTAAAAAACACTACTTATAAATGATCACTGACATTTGTATATAATACAGATCATCTTCATTTTGAGGAATAACAATTTTTGGAAGATTTTTACAAATCTCTTTTAGTTGGCCAAGTCTCTTTGTATGTTCTTCTGTCCACATAAATCTTGCATATTTTTTCAGTAATGTAATAAATAGTTTATCTTGTTTTGCTAGGTTCTTAATGAAAATTACAGCAAAGTTAACAACTCTTAGGAGACTTTGAAGTTTTTTCTTCTCTTTTAGTTCATCTGTAGAATTCTGCACATTTTTCACTATGTGTTCTTATAGAATTATTTCTGGGATAAGCTTACATCTAACGTACTCATATTCCTCGCCTTCCTTAATTTTAAGGCTGGCTTGAAGTTGGTTTGTGTCCCACCGTGTCAAGTGATCTTCATTGTAATTTTCTTCGATCATTTTCTTGACAACTTCTAGGTATACTTTTGTTTCAAACTCTACATCCTTCATGTGTAAAGTAATTTTAAGGAAACACGTTGTTTGACAATTTTATGTAAAATGCCTCTCTTAGTATCTGAACTATGACTTTGTGATCACATAGTATTGTGAACACTAATCTTCAAGTCTTATTTTCTTGTGTATATGATTTAAACATTTACAAGAAATTATTTCCTAGCAGAATATATGCTCATGTATCATGAAAATAAATCGATGATGTTTTTTTCCTTGTACCAATGTGTTTGTTCATCACCTCCAATTAAAATTTCTGTCATCTTAATACCTTTACATAAGATTAAGATTTTCTTGGAAAAATCTGGTCTATCAATTTGAGGTAATTATTTTGGAAACACCTCTCTTTTTGTTGTACAGACTCTCCGTGATCAATATAAGCAATAAAATATTATGCGTTATATTTTTCATATAGCATCCATACTCGGTTGTATATCGAGAATGTGCTCGTGGTAATTGAATTTTTTACATTCTATCATCTGCAATGAATTTCATTTCGTTCTCTAGACGTTTCTAGGGTTTGTGTTCTTCGAAAACTCTAGCCTAAAAACAAATCGACCTAGTTCTTTTCCTGGGATTCCTTTGATATAAACTTCCAATTCACCAATTTAATAATTTCTTGGTAAGTTCCTATCATAGAATGTTCCAATAGTATTACAAGGAAATTGATTTATTTGTCTTGTAATATCAAACACTACTTCGACTTCTCTCCACCCTTCTGGACAGCTAAGCTTCCTTATTGTCGAAAAGTTCTTTTATTACTTGTTGGGCTTCCTAGACATGTGTTTTTTTCCACATGTGACTTAATATTCTATTTTTTTGAAAAGATAGTCTTCTTGATTCCAGTCTTATACTTTGATTCCTTGGTATAATCAATTTGTCTTGGATCTGAATATTTTGTTTCTTGTATTAAAGGAAACTCGATTCTTTCTGAATAAATTGTCTTAGCAACTTTTCTAAATATTTCTTGTATTTCAATAATCTCACTTATAATAAAAAAATTATGAGTGATGTGTATTATATAGAGCATATGAAATTTGACAGGTAATATAATATAGTCTATTACTATCTTTCGTCAGCTTCTTTTCTGTAAAATTTTGACGTAATGTTAAAGATCAACTGAAATCTTAATCTGTCAGGTTGTAGGAAATTTTTGGGTAAATTACTCCTAAAATTTTTCCTGCTCATAGATTCCCTGAGATTATTCCCAGTGTTGAATCTTGAAGACTATCCATTAGTTTATCGAATATAGAAATGTCAATAGGCGAATATATTCCTTCTTTAAAGTAGTTTTCATCATAATTTGGATTGCTCCGATATGAACGCAGAACATGGTTCGTGCTACTTCTATCTTGAGTTTTTGCAACTCTTTCTTAATTTCTTCAGAATGAATTAATTGCATATCCAACATATTTCTCGTATGTTACATTGAGATTATGATTTCCTTTCTGGAAACTTTATAAATTAGATGATACTTTATGTTTCTTAGGTCAATAATTCTTAAGAACTTTTATATCTATCCTATAGAGAATCCTTGATATCTCCGTAGGATATGATTTCCCCTCATGATCTTTTGAACCATGTTATGAGATATTTTTGTCTAGCTAAAAAAACCAGACAAGTCTTCATGTGTTTCGTGTCGAAACATATCGTCTTCAATCAAATTCTGATTATATTCCATCAAAATTTTCCCGAATAAAGATATTTTCTTTTTTATACATACTTTCATTTGAACGAATATCTTCAAACTGATATACTTGAACTAGATTTTTGAAATAACCGTTTCTTCAATATCTAGAGTTGGTTCGAAGCATTTGATCTCTTTTCTGTCATTTTCTAGACAGTTGATCAAAATATGACTTCTTGCTCTACATGTTCAGTAATTACAATCTTTAGAACTTTCACTTCTCGGGTTTGAGCTCTTCTAAAAATTTTCTTTGTTGGTGTACTTCATGTACTTCAAGATGAGTTCGATGCTTGGGATGACATCATACTTCTTGACGGTCCACTTATTTGATCAGATTATAAGATCTGACTTTTTTCTAGACCATAACGTTCTTGGTTTCCAAGAACTATTTCCAATTCTTCTCTTTTTAGCATAAAAATGAGATCTAAAGCCCTCATTTTCTGCCTTTGTGGCTTAATTTCAATGATTGTTGAAAGATAATTTTCTTTACTACATAAAAGAGTACGTTTTTTTAATACTCCTTAATCATTTTTAATTATTTTGTGATGCTGTCATATGACATCATTATGTTCATTTTTCTTTGAGAAAAGAGATAATTCGTGCTAAAGTATCTAGATTACCAGGGACATATTCCCTAATTAGCATTTCTCTCCAGAGACTTGACATTTTGACGAAAAAAGTTGTATTACTATATTTTCTTCAACCCCTGAATTTCATCTATATTTAGTTAATAACATAATGTATTCATCTACCGAATAGATGTCATGTAATTTAATACTATATAGTGAATATGATATAAAAGATGAGACGGAAGGAGATTACTAAAATATGCAGTTTATTGGCATTTTTGGAATTATGAAAAAACTTCACCAACATACCAAAAGTTGGTTAGTACAAGGGTTTTAACTTTAATTAATATAATAGATATATGACATTAATATGTATTATTTACTCGGTGCATGGCATGCTTATCAATTCAAATATATATTCAAATCCATAGATTTTAAATATATTCAAATTTATTTTTGTAGTTTTAGATAAGGAAAATCATAAACTTCAAATCCACCTTTTACATGTTTAAGCAGTGTTTCACGTTAAATAAGATGAATCTCAAGTTCATTCAATAACTGATGCATTTGAAATTCATTATATTTTGTAGTGTAAATAAATAATATATGAATTTAATAGTTAATATATTGTTTCATCGTTACCACTAAAACTATAATAGAAATTCGGATTTCAAATACAGCTCCCCGAATACAAACTAACAGCCAAACAGATCATATCGAAAACAACCCTAACCATGCCATTATGAGGGGCAACGATAACACGGTGGTCTTTTTCATATGTTGTCGATTTATTTTTATTGTTTGTAGATCAGACACTTTCGATGTTTACAATATATGGTTATCAACCAAGGAAAATAAATTTTATAATTTTAATATAGTGATAAATTTATGGAAAAACGATACATAACACACACAGTAACATGCATATCACGATTGATACACAAATATTTGATGCTAACAAAAAGAATTGTTGAAACACATGCACCAAAAAGTAGCATCCTAAGCCAAACAACTTTAAAAAGTGGTTAACGTCCCTGAAAATCACACAAACCAAAGACTCCTAAAAGCAAATATAAGCCTTTTATAAGAGACATCGATTAAAATAAAAAGCATAGGAGAAAAGAAATCAGCAACAAAACAAAGTTGAGTAAAATGGACTTCCCACTATTCATGAATGGGCCTGGCATTCGTCTCCCAATGGGAGGAGCAGGCCCTAGAGCAGATAATACTTGTGGGCCTCCATCTCGGCTTTTGTTTGGAGTTCCATCGGGCTGAATTGAAAGGGGCACCCTTATATCAACCTTCTGACCCGCTTGGCAGTGGCCCACAAATCCACAGATATAGAAGTAATGGCCGGACCTCCGGATGGGAATGGAATCGTTCCCGGTGGAATAGGCTGCGATCGGTGAAGTGGCGTCGCAGGAGTGGAAGTCCGAGCGGCTCACTTGCAGGACGTTGTGATATTGAGGATCGTAATTGAAAACTACACGTAAAAGAATGGCAGTAATTTTCTATTTCAACAGCTCGGTTTTTGTTTAATTCTTTCTTTCAAGAAACTGGAAAATTGTTGCACGAAAAAGATGATCATCATGAAAAACAAACTCACTGAGAGTGTCGTCAACTTGGAAAATCTTGGAAGAAGACCATTGATTGTAATCCACGTTGCCGATAATGGTCCACCCAGCGGAATCGCCGACATTGTAAACAGTCGCAGCCATGGAAAATCCAAGAAAAGGTATCATAAAGAAGATTAGCATTTGATTCATTGCCTAACCAATATCTCAAAAACGCCCAACAATTGGGGAATTTCAGGAAATGAACAAACAAGATTAATGCATAACGGATTTTGCAGAGATAGTACAGTTTCTGGTGGAGAAGCTGAATGCCCAAGGTTTGTGCTGTAGAAGGCTCACAACACATGCGTGATTAGAATAGAGTTGGTTAGACATGATATTTTTGCATCGTGTATTTATTATATATTTCACGTTTATCTTTCAAATATATTAAATTATAACACACACACNTCAAATACGTTAAATACAAGATAGAGGAATGATAAAATCTATACGATATCTTTTGTATCAGTCCAGGTCATTTCGGGGCAAGCAGATCATTTATAATGAAGATAATGAGTTTCAAGAGAATGATTCGGACTTCTTGCAGAGTGGAACCATGCAGTATCAGACACGAGATAGATCTTCCGAAGAACAAGGTTTTTTTCGAATAAGCCAATTCATTTGGGACCCTTCAGATCCGCTCTTTTTCCTATTCAAATATCAACCTCCGACTCTGTGTTTTCACATCGAGAATTATTTGTAAATGAAAAGATGTTAAAAGAGCTTCTTATTGTCCAAACTAATGTTGTATTGTACTATTAAGAAATATAAATATAACTAGTAAAAATGAATGTACTCATTTAGTTGGAGGCTCCATTTTTTTTATCTTTTAAGGGAGATTAAACATTAGTAAAAAAAACAATTAATCAACCTTATTTATGATTCTATAAACCCTAAATTTTGTAAATAGTCATACATATGCATATATGCTTTGTATGTATCTAAGAAAATAAAATAATTAATCCAAATATTTAATTAAATCATACTAGGATAAGAATAAGATGAAATAAATTCAATTAAATTTAAATTTTGTTATAATTGAATTATATGAAAAATATTATGCATCTATATATATAGTATGTGATCCCTATACTAATAATTTTTGCTCTTCCAGACATACCAATTAATTTTATCTTCCTTTCCGAAAGATCCCTTTCTCATAATACCCTTTTGCGTAAGAGAAAAAAAATAAATACATTAACATTGGAAAAAATGTTCCAATATAATTACAGTTTAACATATGTGTGTAAATCATATCTTATATTCAAATTTAATATAATGTACACGTTATTAGCCAGGATTTACAGGGACTAATAGTAATAGTAATAAATTATATGAAAAATTATAATTTTAGTCCTGTAAATTAGCACTTCTTAGATTTTATTCATGTAATTTGTCAAAGTTTAATTTTTATCCAGTAACTTGATTTTTTTGTTATCATTTTTCTGCCCGAAATGTGTAAATACACTAATTATTACTTATTTGACACCGACATGTACTATGTGGCTCATGTGACAAGAATAAGACTTATATTATACACATTAAATTCTACATAAACAAAAATAAAAGAAATCAACTAAATATTTTCCTTTTATTTTGAAATATTGAAGATTTTTTTTGTTCATTTTCTTCTTTTGTTTAAAAGAATTTCAATTACATAATATATGTTTTATTCTCGTCACATATGATACGTAATCATGTAGGACAATATCGTTGTCAAATAAACTATATTCGATGAATTTAGTGATTTCAGGTTAAAAAACCAAAAAATTTAAATTGGTCGATAAAAACCAAACTTTGACAAGTTACATGACTAAAACTCAAAACAAATCAACTTATATGATTAAAATTATAATTTTCCCTGACTGTAAAACCACGTCCACGATGATATTTCAGGTAACACATATTTTAATCACAGCATTTAATTATATTTGCACTTACGAAGCACATTAATAAATATATTTTATCAATTTTTTCCCTACTTGTTGACATATTATTTGAACCAAGAAAACGGAGTGTTGGAACTGTTAGTCATCGCTTTACTATATAACCGTCCGATGAATCTATGAAGTTGAAGTACTGACTCCAAATTCGCTACTGAAGTTGAAAATTGCTTTTAATTGTCAACTGTGTTTGGGATATTTTTTTTAAAAGAAATTTAAGTTTTTGGAATGCAAAAATCAATGGAAAAATATGTTAATGGGATAAAAATAAGAAGCAAGATGAAAAGAAATTCATTATAATATTTTATATCGTACAAACATTCAATTTGTTTCCAAAGATAATACAATATCATAATACATGAAAACAAAACACCAAAAAAATATTATAGAACAACACATTCAAATAAGAATATATTAATATAACAGAAGAACTCGAAATGTGATGCTGTGAAATGAGGGAATGAAGTACTATTTATAGAGCTCCATTATCCATGTGAAATAGCCTGTTTCCTCCGTCAATTTTGCTACACAAAGCTACCGAATTTTTCGCTGCATAATGATGACAACCAACCACCACCATCAATGCATTGTCTGCTACCACCTTCTGCTTGCGTTTCCGTTAGGTCACTTAAAGATCTACACCACTCAAAGTTATCATTGTTCACCGACTTGGTCAGAACATCGTCTGTGTTAACCTTTGTATGGATCTTCTGCATATTCACACTTCATTCTTCTGCTACTTATCGAACAAAGTGAAATTGAACTTCAATGTTTTTAGTCCTGGAATAAAAGAATGGATTCCTAGCGATGTGCAAGGCGCTCTGACGATCACAAAACAAATGAACCTTCTCTTGTTAGTGTTTGATCTCCTCTAATAACTTTTTAATCCATATTGTCTCCTTGCAAGCTTGAATAGCTACCATATATTCTATCTCCGTTGTAGATAACGTCACAACTGTTTGCAGTTTTAAAACCCCGCTTACTGTTCCCTTTGCAATTGTAAAAACATAACCAATAGTAGATTTTCTTTCATCAGGATCAACTAAATAATCTGAATGGACATTATCACTGAGTGTAAAATCAGATCTTCCAAAACATAATGCAGTATATGTTTGCAGTTTTGAAACTCTGCTTACTGCTCTGTTTGCAACTGTAAACACATAACCAATAATAGTTTTTTTTTTAGGCAAAAACTTGTGTGAGACGGTCTCACGGGTCGTATTTGTGAGACGGGTCTTTTATTTGGATTATCTATGAAAAAGTATTAATTTTTATGCTAAGAGTATTACTTTTTATTGTGAATATGGGTAGGGTTGACCCGTCTCACAGATTAAGATCCGTGAGACGGTCTCACGTGAGACCCACTCTTTTTTTTATCAGGATTATCTGCATAATCTGAATCGACATAACCCTTGAGTATAAAATCAAATCTTTCATAACATAGTGTAGTATATGAGGCACCCTTAATGTATCTAAGGATCCTCTTAACACTGCTCCAATGCTCTCGTCCAGGATTTGCCATATACCGACTAACTGCTTTCACTGCCTGAACAATGTCCGATCTTGTATAGATCACAGCGAATATCTAATTTCCTAATGCTGATGCATATGGTACTCGAGACATCTCCATCTTCTCTGCTTCATTGTTATGACACATCTCAGAGGATAACTTGAAGTTAATATGAAGAGAAGTCGAAATTGGCTTACTATCTTGCATGTTGAAGTGTTACAAGACTTTTTTCAAATAGTTTTATGGGAAAGCCAAATCTTTCTGTTACTTCTGCCTCGTTGAACCTGCATCCCTAGAATCTTATTTGCTGGTTCCAAATCCTTCATATCAAATTCTCTAGCCAACTGTGCCTTCAAATCTTGGACCTGATCTTTGTTGGGATAGCTAACAACATATGGGTCACGTGCAACAGCAAAATGATATAATCATCATAAGATCTCTTGAAATATGTACAAGTGTCTCCACCAAGTCTGTTGTATCCAAGTCTTATGATATATGAATCAAATATCTTGTACCAACAACTAGGCGTCTGTTTGAGATCGTACAAAGATTTCTTCAACCTGCAAATCAATATCTATTTGACCTTTTTTTTTTGCAAAACCTTATGACTGAAACATATAGATTTCTTTTTCAAGATCTCCATGAAAAAATATCGTTTTCACATCTAGCTGTTCTAGATTATAGGTCAAAAACCGCACACAATGCCAACACTATTCTGATTGTTGTAAGCCGAACCATAGGAGAAAACATCTCATTGAAGTCAATATCTTCTTTTTGAGCATATGTTTTTACCACCGATGTAGCACAATACCGCTCTATTTGGTTATTGTCATTACGCTTGATCTTATAAATCCATTTGTTACCAATGGTTTTCGTAACTTTGGAAACCCTGGACTCAACATGTTCTTGTCCTTGTGCTTCATTACAGCTTCACAAAAAATTTGATATTCGTATATCTTACTTTTCACCTGAATGATAATAGTTTCTGAATTCATTGTGCTTTCGTCTTCCTTTATTTTATCTTCCTCGAAGATAACATCTTTGCTGATGACAAACTTGTGGACAGTAGGATCCCACAAACGAAACCCCTTTACTCCATCAACATAACCCAATAAGATATATTTTCTAGATTTCGAATCAAACTTTGATATTTCTTGCTCATTATACAGAACGTGCATAGAACTTCTAAATGTATGTAAATGAGAATAATCAGTCAGTTTCTCAATCCACATCTCCATCGGAGTCTTTAGATCAATCGCCACTAAAGGGGAACGACTGATCATATAACAAGCATTTTTGATTGCTTCCGCCCAAAATAACTTGGCTAGACCCGCAATCCTCAACATTGCTATTGTTCTCTACAACAAGGTCCTGTTAATCCACTCTATCACTCCATTCTCTTGAGGTGTGTAAGCCGTCGTGAACTGTCTTTTATTGCCCTAATGTTGACAAAATTCATCAAATTTGTCACCGATATATTCTCCTCCATTGTCAGTTCTCAAACACTTGATTTTCTTTCAGAATCAAGTTCAACTCGCATATTGAAATCTTTGAATACTTGGAAAACATCTTATTTCTTCTTGATAGGATCACCCAACATCTTCTAGAAAAATCAACAATGAACGAGACAAAGTATCTCGCTCCTCCTAGGGATATAATTGGTGCCCGGAAAACATCCGAATTAATAAGCTCCAATATGATTTTGCTTTTGGCAGTAGATGTGTCAACTGACAAAAACTCGAGATATAAGTAACACGAACATGTTCTGCATTCATATCAAAACAATCCAACTTATGATGAAAGGTAATTTTAAAGAAGGAATAGATACGCCAATTGACATTGCTATATTCGATAAAATAATGGATAGTCTTCAAGATTCAACACTGGGAATAATCTCAGGAAATCTATGAGCAGGAAAAATTGTAGGAATAATTTACCCAAAAATTGTAGGAGTAATTTACCCAAAAATAAGCTCCAATATGTTTTTGCTTTTGACAGTAGATGTGTTATTTACTAATAACACAATGCTCATAAAAGGGTAGTGAAACTTTTGTAAGCCCCGACATCAGCTTCCGTTTTGAGAGAATTTTCAACCCTTGTTCTGACATATGTCCAAGCTTTCAATGTCATAACATTGTTAATTCTTCTCTTACACCAATCGATGCAACTGCTAGTTCCGCCTTTTTGTGTATTTCTCCCAAAAGTAAATACAGATTTGCAGCAATCTTTTCTGCTTTCATAACCACAAGCGCGCTCTTCACAATTTTCATGATCATGCTCTCGTACGGATTTTGCACCCGATATAATCCAATTGTCCTAAGGGCAAAAGATTCTTCGTCAGCCCCTTTACATGGCGTACCTCCTATATGATACGAATTGTGTCATCAAACATTTTTATTTTGATGGTACCAATTCCAGCGATTTCTAAGGTATGATAATTTCTCATTAATACATATCCTCATAAGACTAGTTTATACTGATTGAACATTTTGTCTGAGATGTCCTGTGACACGCCGCTCCTGAATCCATAATCCATGTGTCACATAATTTGTGTCTGTCTTCTGCAACTGTTGACGCTTCACTGAATAAAATTTCACCAAGATCTGAAGCACTGGCCACATTTCCTGAGAACTTTTCTCGATATTCGAACACTATTTCTTGAAGTGTCATTTATCGCTACATTTAGAGCAGTAAAAATTTTTCTTCTTACTCTTCGATTTTGATTTATCTTCGTCTTTGGCTCCCAATGGAGTCACGATCCATACATCTCATTTTAATCATGGGTAAAACCTCTGTCTGCTTCGAAGTTACTAACATATCTTACTTATTCTTGTGTCGACTTTCTTCACACATTTTCCCTCTATTTTATGCCCCATATAAGTGGGTCGAACAAATAAAATATTTAGAGTGTTGATATGATCAGTCATTGATGAGGATTCTACCATTCGAAGAGTATAAAATCTTATTTTTAAAAAAATCTTATTGTGTAGTGACTTGACTTCGTACATCTTTGTCATATCACATATAATTTTTGTCGTCTTTATCTCAAAGATGTTTGAAAGTACTTCGTCTGCTATGGCCAAGTGTAAATTAACAACATTATCATACATCTCATTCCACTTTTCATCATCCATCAGTTCCCTCAGTTTAACTCTAATAGCCGCCAAACAATTTTTCTTTTTCTTTAAAATGTTTTTATCTTTATTTTCCACAACATAAAATTGCTCTCATTGAACTTCGTTATCTCGTACATGCACATCATTATGTCTACAATAATTTAGTAGACTAAACAAAATAATCTCGTCTTAATAAAAATCTCAAAAAAAAATTTCTGACGTGGAAGATCAGTTTAAACTACAATCACATAGCATACTCATAATTTTAAAAAATTTTAAACAAAAGCTCTTATACCATTTTTTGGTCTCAGGCGTAGCATCTTGAGATATAAATATGAAAATAAAGCATAAAATTGGTCACCGAGATTTACGTGGAAAAATCCTAAAAATTATTAGAGTAAAAACCACAAGTAATATGAAAATAATTCTACTATAATATTTTATTGTGTACAACCACTCACTGTGTTTCCAAAGAAAAGACACTCTCTTAAACACTCAAATAAGAACATACTGAGATGACAGAAGAACTCGGGAATGAGATGTTGTAAAATGAGGGAATGACGCTTTATTTATAGAGCTTCATTATCCATGTGAAAGCGCATGTTCCCTTCGTCAAATTTCTGGCACAAAACTACCAAATTTTCAGCTGCATAATGATGACAACCAACCACCACCATCAATGTATTATCCGCTATCATTCATAATTTTGCCGACAAAATACCGATGCAACTTCCAATATAGTTGGGGAGTTTAAATGACGAGATGGTTTGCGGATCGCGATCATGTTCGATCAATATAATCGCTTTTTTTAAAAAAACTTGAAAATTGGAAATATACTTCCACATCCCCAAATAGTTAAAGATACACGCGTTTAATAGCGGTTTAGTAGTCTCAAATACTCAGACCAGTTGTATTAAAAGAAAAATCCATTCCTCAAAATCTCAAGATTTAGCTCCATAACTTCAGTATCAACAGGAACTTACATTTCATGTAACCTTGATTAGGGTGCTAAAATGAAGAAACCATCCCTAGTCATATTCCAATTCATCCGGTGTGATGGGCCGCTTCAAAGGAATAACAGACTTCTTTTCCACATCCCTCGGCAGAGCTTTCCTCATATCTGAAAATTTAAAACATCACGGCAAAAAGATATCATTTAGAAAAGCCAACAATATTCGGTCAAAACAGACGACTTTCTCAGATTTGTGTACAGCAACTCACCCAACCCATCCTCCTCGCCAGAGTAATATCGAAGTACGCGTCTATACACTATGTAGCCAAGCTGAAAAAAGAAAAAAAAAAGAGCATTTCTGGGGATGCAATTATGAGTAGAAAACACATCCATGTATTCAATACAATTTTCAAAGGACAATGGTTTTAAGAACAAATTTTCACGTATAAAGAAACAACATTTTCAGTACCTTTTCATACATCTTTATGGCAGGTATATTAGAAGCTCTCACGAAAAGGTCCACAAAATAAGCCTTGTCACTGTTGAGAGAAAATATTCAATATCATAACTCATCTAATACCTCGTAACAAAAATAAATGTAACAAAATATCATAACTGATTGCAAAAATGTTACTTTCAAATTTAGAACTAATTATTTGAGAGGGAGACTCGAGTATTGCATAAGCAAATCCTAGCAGCTTCATCATATGTACAGCTCAAGTGCATGCATAAAAGAAGACTCCTATTACGCAAAGTTGTAGCAATTTTCAATGTACATTCTTTTATGCATGCTCCCACTTTCAAGTTTCAAGCAACATAAAACGTGGCAGACGTCAAAATAAAATGAGAAAATGCCACTAAGGCCAAAATACTCGAGAAACTTTGCTAACATTGATATACAATCCCACAGATCATAACCTTTCTCCTAAGATTTAGAATAAAATAGAGAAATGGATTGGACAGGATCAAAGGAAATAATAATGAGCTTAAAATTGCAGAAGCAAACAACTTGAAGAATCTATTGAAGTATTTGAACACAACCAGAATGTGTCATTTCATTTCTATAAACTAAGCCGAATGAAGGCACATCTGAATGCATAAAAAAATGTGGATTCTCACATCTTGTCGCTCATGTTCTCCAATAGGTTCATCAGTTTCTTGGCCAATTGTTGCCTGCGATATTCAGGAGCTACAGTTACAGCAGTTACGTGACCATGCCATGACTCACCTTGTCCTTCAACCTTCCCCATAACTGCAAAACAACAAGCATTAAGGTCCTGATAAAACAGCATATTATCCTGTATAGGAGTTAACCTTTCTAAATAGTAAAAATGTTGATTTCAATCAATCCATATCATCACAAATCAGCACCAGATTACAATAACATTATTTTGGCACGCTTAAATCTTCAACTTTACCACGAAAGTCTTTTAGTTTATAATGTCAATCAATGACATCAGACTGAACTTGGGGGAAGCCAATAAAGTGAACTTTGAAACTCAGCTTATCGTCGGCATAGATAAATTGGGCCTATCCACTTATCAAGAGAATTCTAGAAACGATAACTCGGGGAAGAGGAAAGGGATTAGGAGGGAGGAAGATAAATTAGGCACGAGAGAAGAGAAGAGGGATTCATTGATGTTTATTGTGTTTTGATCTTACTAGTTGGTGCTAGGAGCAAGGAGAGTGAGTGTATTCTTCTTGTAAAAGGATTCTATCCTTGGCAGAGACAATTCTCAGATTATCTTTCATATTAAATAAATCTATCTTTCTTTTCTATTAGTAAATATTTGCAGATTTAATTGTGTTAGGAGATCTAGATCCTAACAGGGACAGATCTAATTTCTGGTGGCAAGTGAAAGAGCAAGGTAGCCCATTTTCAGTGCATATTTCTCACAAAAATAACTGGAGTGCTCAAATGACATAGTTACAGCAATAGTTCAGGAATAATTTCATTTTCCTGCATGATATATAAGAACCTTCTGCACTTGATACCTGCTAAGGTCAATCTTATTTTAGTCATATTTCATTACAGATTAAGGATTTATGAGAGTCTCAAACAATACCAGAACTGCCACATCCAAATCAAAACTAAGAGTATCACCAGTTAGGCAGAAAGACTAGCAATCTATGACCTCAGATTCATAATTCTCCATGCAGTCAGGGACATCTTGACCTAAATAACCCAACTTCCCCAACCAATGAAAACAATGAAGCCAAAACTAAAACAGGCAATAGCTTCTTTATCAGGAAAAACAATATGAGACTATCAATTATTGACTGAATGTTCACCTGCCTTTATTGTTTTTCCACTCATTTATCAACTTTATTAATTCTCCTTCTTTCCTCACATTCAAAATTTTAAGTAAATCTATTATGTCCCATTACAGGCCTGACAAAACTTGATAACCTAATATGAACCGTACACTCTTAAAGAACATTTGGTTTTCATTAACTGGGAACAATAAGGTAATTCCCAAGTTTAGCAAGTACATCTCAAGTGAAAACCAAGAAACAAATCGTATCTAATTTTCCCTTCTTTCAAACAAAGTAGCTTTAATCCCAAATTTAAAAGTTACTCTTATTCCAAACAAAGTTGCTCCAATCCTACTATATTAAGTATTTCAATATACTAACGAACAAATATCCATTCTATTTGTCGCACTGCAGACAAGAACTCCCCATTAGAACATCTAATGCACCAGCACAACTAGGATTCTAGTTGAGGGATTGACATACTTCCAAATTCGGACAATTTAATAGATAAAATAAGAGCATATTCAATTAATACAGACGAATTCACAGCTTATCAAACCAGCAGCGTCTAAATTCTTTCCACATCTCAGTCTAATGCTTATGCACCATACAAGCAATCAAATCCGGCAATCCAGGAATATCAATCATATTGCGACTAAAACCTAAGCAAACAACATCCTTGTCTTCCTACTTAACAACAATTAAGAATTAAACAAGGATGCTGGACTATAGAAGGGGAACTCACTGTAGCCCATGATTCGGTTGCCAGGACCTTCCGCCACGTGAAAATAATCCGGCCAACGCGCCAAATAAGTCATATAGAACGACATGTTGAACTGCATCCATTGGATTATTGCACTCGTCAATTGAAATATACCGAATTGTCGATTCCTCGAAAAGGTAAGATCGAAACCAGTAAGGGATACTTACTGTTTCTGTGAGATGGTCGAGATTCACAGATGCAAATCGGAGGAGATCGTTGCAGCAAAACCTTCGAATCGACGTCATCCTCGGCCGCCCTCTTTGCTCTGTGAAATCCCTTAAAAATATTTGACCACGCCGGATAATTTCATGTTTAACTTGAAATATTTACGTGATGAAATATTATTTTTTGGATCATCAATTTTTAATATAATAATATAGAGTAACTCCGCTAATCTATAGCTAGCGGTTATGTAAATTATATTATATAATTGATTTGATTATAGTTCTTGGACCAATCTTTGTGCTTTAAAAATAGAAGTGTTTAGTTAAAATTGGAGATAATTAATTTTTTTTTCTTCAATTCTCTCTTTTTCTGTTATTAAATTATAGCATGTTGTCATCAAAAGTGCTCTTCAAAATATAAATCCATAAATAATTTTATTTTTAGTTTTGTATAGATGATCTTGAAGAAGCACAATATATAGATTTTATATTGATGTTATCGAAATAGCATAAATTTTAATCTTATGTTGATGTTTTTAGTTTTATATTAATGCTCATGAAATAACACAATTTTTAGATTAATATTGATGCTATCACATTAGCACAAATTCTAGTTTTATATTGTGTTTCTAAGAAGCATATCTTTTAGTTTTATGTTGTTGCTCCTGAAATAGCATAACACGATTTTATGTTGATAATCTTGACAAATTTATAATTAGAATATAAAAGTATGAGATTTATCAATATTCTTCAAGAATATTGACTAAAGATCTAAAGTTTATCAATATTCTTCATATTTTGCGAGATTTGTCAAAATTCTTCAAAAAAAATTGATAATCGAAGATTTTATCAATATTCATGTAGAATATTGGTATAAGACCTGAACATTAGTGAATATTATTGATTCAATATTTGACATGTATCAATATTTCTAAAAAAATTTGATCAAAGATTCAAGATTCGTCAATATTCTTGAAGAATATTCATTCAATACGAGTTAAAATTATAGTCGGGTTGGAGATCTGTCTCATAAAATTTAGTTATGAGATTATCTCATAGAATTTTTTGTGTTTTTAAAATATGATATACAACTTAGACAGATGTTCGTAAAAGCATGTCGTGTTGCTCACAAGCTAACCTTGTAAGAAAAACGTGACACATGTTAAAGAAGAAGCGTGTACAAATTGATATTGGCGACGGCCAAGAAAACTTAGATGCGTACACGATTCTCCTTCTGAATCTCGGCTCCCGATACATTCATCGATGCTATGAAAAAACGCCTATAAATAGAGACGGTTGAGGTCCCTAAGCACACACATCTCACAAAAAATATACACCAGCTACGGAGAACGTGAAGTGCTTAGAAGGCTTCAATCATAAGGAATTCAGAGAAATCAAAAATTTTCAATGGCCGGAGGTAATTCTCGATCCGCTTCCGCATATAGTTTTATCATGTTTATATACGTGCAGAAACATGATTTTTTAGAAAAATCCCTAACATTTGGTATCAGAGCAACTATATCTCTGCCTTGAAAATTTGTTTTCATAAGCATGAAATTTTGAGAATGTATGCAAGTTTTACGTACAAAAACTTAGAGGTTGAAGATGTGGTAAAATAATATTCAAGATTTACCTGGAACCTTCTTCAGAGCATAACTGATATAAAAACCTTGTTCTCGGATTGAAATCATGAAAATAAAAATATTAAGTAGTTTGTTTTAAAAAAAAAACAAGAAATTTTGGGAGAAAGTTTCTATAAATTCTGGGTGAGGTTGAATAAAACTTTTCAGTTGGCTTGTTGGCTTTAATAATGTATTCGGACTTCAATTTAGTGATAAAGAACATTTAATGTCAATCTACCATTTTGGTGGTAGTTTCAAATGCATGAATGATATTCTGACATTGATATTATTATAAGCAATATTATAATAATATATGAATTTAATATCATAACATTTGGGACACAGACTCTCACATTATGATGTTGACCGAGAACTACCACCATTACACAATATGATAAAATCGGAGGATGAATTGGTGGTGAAAAATCGAGTTTTGGAATTATACTTTCGATTTTTAGAGATAAAATTTGCATGTTGGATAATGTGTCACATATTATGGGTATTTATTTGATGTGTACATGCAAATTTAATATTATACTTGCATTTATTTTTGAAGTTTTTTAAATGCAAATTGTATTGAAAAATATTTTGGTAAATTAATATTCACATTATGTTCATATTAAATTATATTGAGTTGTTTATAATTTGAAATGAACATATCAAGTAAGATGTGAATATAATAAAATAAAATATTTCAGATGTTCACAAATGAACAAATAATCATCACTTTATCACTACTCTGATAAAAGAGAAAAACTGATGAGGAGCCCACATTTTCACGTAAATGTGATCCTCACTTTATCACTACTCTGATTGAAGAGAAAAACTGATGGGGAACATATTTGTTCATATTAAGTAAAAATGTGAATATAAATTTATTTAAAAAAAAAA
>NC_133308.1:6592609-6653447 GCF_012295235.1 Primulina huaijiensis | reverse complement strand
ATATTTTGTGCAGTTATGCAACCTGCGAGTTTTTCTGATATGAAATGTGACATTCCCGAACTAAAGGGCGATAATTATAAAATATGGAAAGAAAGAATTCTTCTTCAATTAGGGTGGATGGATATTGATTATGCTATACGGAAAGATGAACCATCTGCTATTACTGAAAACAGCATTCCGGATGATGTTGATCTTTATGAAAAATGGGAGCGATCTAATCGACTCTGCGTAATGTTCATAAAGACCAAAATCTGTGCTGGTATGCGTGGTTCTGTCGACCAGCATAATAATGTCAAAGAATTACTGAAGGCTATTGATGAACAATTTCAGTCTTCAGATAAGGCACTTGCGAGCACCCTAATTATGGAATTCTCTTCATTAAGGCTCACCAGTGTGAGAGGTGTGCAAGAGCACATAATGAAAATGAAGGACATAGCGGCTCGGCTCAAGACACTTGAAGTGGAAATGTCTGAAACTTTTCTTGTGCACTACATTTTATGCACTCTTCCACAACAATATGGACCCTTCAAAATTTTCTACAATACACATAAAGATAAATGGTCAATCAATGAATTAATGACCATGTGTGTTCAAGAGGAAGGAAGGCTGTTGATGAAAACAAGTGATAATGTCTTTATGATTACACAAGGAAAGTATAAGAAACAAGCCAAAGTCAAGGGAAAAGGAAAATGAAAAGGAATAATTCCACCTCAACCTGACATTAAGAAAGAATCCAAGTGTTTCTTCTGTAAAAAGACGGGACACATGAAGAAGGATTGCAATAAATTTAAGGACTGGCTTGAAAAGAAAGGTATTCCTACTTCATTTGTCTGTTATGAATCTAATATGGTTAATATGATTTATAACACATGGTGGATTGATTCTGGTTCTACAATCCATGTTACAAATACCTTGCAGGGTATGCAAAACCTAAGGAAGCCAATAGAAAATGAGCGGAGCATCTATTCAGGAAACAAGATGTCTTCGCATGTGGAGGCTATTGGGACTTGCTGCCTAGTGTTGAATAGTGGTTATATTTTAAAATTGGAAAAGACATTTTATGTTCCTAGTTTTTCTAGGAATTTAATTTCGGTTTCAAAACTTGTACCCCTTGGTTATTCATTTCAGTTTTTGGATAAATCAATAAATTTGTTTTATAAATCAAATCTTATTGGAAATGGTACAATGGTTGATGGTCTTTTCTCTATTTATTTACAAAATAATAACACCACTATGCATGTTCAAGGAGGTATTAAAAGATGTGTTATAAATGAAGATTCCTCTATATTATGGCATCGGAGATTGGGACACATCTCCATAGAGAGGATTAAAAGATTAGTAAATGATGGAGTACTCAGTACTTTAGATTTTACTGATTTTGAGACTTGTGTGGATTGCATTAAGGGAAAGCAGACTAATAAGTCTAAAAAGGGTGCCAAGAGGAGTACAGAAATATTAGAAATCATACATTCAGATATTTGTTGTCCAGATATGGACATGCAAAGTCCGAAATACTTCATCTCTTTCATTGATGATTACTCACGATACATGTATATCTACATGCTTCATAATAAAAACGAAGCACTTGAAGCCTTTAAGGTTTTTAAGGCTGAAGTGGAGAAGCAATGTGGAAAATATATTAAGATCGTGAGAACTGATAGAGGTGGAGAATATTACGGTAGATACACTGAGAATGGACAAGCACCTGGTCCGTTTGCGAAGTTTCTTCAAGAACATGGGATTGTTGCCCAATATACTATGCCTGGTTCTCCGGACCAAAATGGCGTAGCTGAGAGGAGAAACCGAACATTATTGGACATGGTGAGGAGCATGTTTCTTAGCTCTAAACTTCATAAATCTTTGTGGACTGAAGCTCTTAAGACAGCTGTGTATATATTAAACCGAGTTCCAACCAAGGCTGTCCCAAAGACGCCATTTGAGTTATTTAAAGGTTGGAAACCGAGTTTACAACATATACGCGTTTGGGGTTGTCCTTCTGAAATAAGAGTTTACAACCCACATGAAAAGAAACTGGACCCAAGAACTATAAGTGGATATTTCATTGGGTATGCCGAAAAATCCAAAGGGTACAGATTCTATTGTCCATCTCACAACACTAGAATTGTGGAATCAAGAAATGCAAAATTTCTTGAAAATGACTTGATTAGTGGGAGTGATCATGACATAGTTTTTGAGAATGATCACATTAATGCACAACCCTCTTATTCAATGGACAGATTGGTCGTTATTCACACCCCTCAAGACCAAATGGGTGTTAGACAACCAGTTAATGAAGTTCCACAAATTGCTGATGAAAATCCAGTAGATCAAGTTGTTAATGAAGAACAACAAGAAATTGTTGATCAACCAAACAACCTTAGGAGATCTACTAGAATAAGAAGATCAGCAATATCTAGTGATTATGTTGTGTATTTACAAGAATCGGATTTTAACATCGGAGCTGAAAATGATCCTGAAACGTTTTCACAAGCCATGAATTGTAATGAGTCAAAACTATGGTTTAATGCTATGAAAGAAGAGATGAATTCTATGGCAGTTAATGGAGTCTGGGATCTTGTTCAGTTGCCTGATGGTGTAAAAGCCATTGGATGTAAATGGGTCTTCAAAACAAAGAAAGACTCATTAGGCAACATTGAAAGGTATAAAGCAAGACTCGTTGCTAAAGGATTCACTCAACAAGAAGGAATCGATTATAAGGAGACTTTTTCTCCTGTATCTAAAAAAGATTCTCTTCGTATCATTCTAGCATTAGTTGCACATTTTGACTTAAATTTGCAACAAATGGATGTGAAAACAGCTTTTCTCAATGGAGAACTAGAGGAAGAGGTTTATATGAAACAACCTGAAGGATTCTTCTCTAGTAATGGTGAGCAATTGGTTTGTAAGCTTAAGAAATCTATATATGGATTGAAACAAGCTTCCCGTCAATGGTATTTAAAATTTCATGATGTTATCTCTTCATTCGGATTCGTTGAGAACCTCATGGATCAATGTATATACCAGAAGGTCAGTGGGAGCAAGATTTGTTTCCTTATTCTATATGTGGATGATATATTACTTGCAACCAATGATAAGGGTTTGTTATATGAGGTGAAACAATTTCTCTCTAAAAATTTTGATATGAAGGATATGGGTGATGCATCTTATGTCATTGGCATTAAGATACATAGAGATAGAATTCGAGGTATTATAGGTCTGTCTCAAGAAACCTATATCAACAAAGTTTTAGAGAGATATCGGATGAAAGATTGTTCACCAAGTATAGCTCCTGTTGTGAAAGGCGATAAATTCAATTTGAGCCAATGCCCAAAGAATGATCTAGAGCGGGAACAAATGAAAAACATTCCTTATGCTTCTGCTGTCGGAAGCTTGATGTATGCTCAGGTTTGCACTAGACCTGACATTGCATTTGTTGTTGGGATGTTGGGAAGATATCAGAGTAATCCAGGTTTAGACCATTGGAAAGCTGCAAAGAAAGTAATGAGGTACCTTCAAGGGACCAAAGATTATATGCTTATGTTCAGACGAACTGAGAATTTGGAAGTAATTGGCTACTCTGATTCAGACTACGCTGGCTGCATTGATTCAAGAAAATCCACTTCAGGATATATTTTTATGCTAGCTGGTGGAGCTGTATCTTGGAGAAGTGCAAAGCAGACATTGACTGCTACTTCCACTATGGAAGCTGAGTTCGTATCTTGTTTTGAGGCAACCTCACATGGTGTATGGTTGAAGAGTTTCATTTCAGGGCTTAGAATTATGGATTCTATATCTAGGCCATTAAGAATATATTGTGACAATTCAGCTGCTGTTTTTATGGCTAAAAATAACAAAAGTGGTAGTCGAAGCAAGCACATCGACATTAAATATTTAGCCATACGAGAACGTGTTAAAGATAAGAAGTTACTTATCGAGCACATTAGCACTGAATTGATGATTGCGGATCCTTTAACTAAGGGCATGCCACCATTGAAATTTAAGGATCATACAGAAAGAATGAGACTTGGTTCCTTTATGTAATTTTGTTGTAAGAACAAATTTAATGAAACTATGATGTGATATTTTCTCATATTTGTTGTGTACACATTCATTGATTTGAGAAATATCAATAAAGTTGGACCTCGAATAAACATAAGGTTTATTCATTAAGTTATACAGTTTGAGATACATAATGCATTGTGATACATGGAAGATAATACTCGTTTGTAGAGGAACTATTGCCATGATTCATGTATTTTGTTTTCTCCTATGGTAAAAGAGATATATGTGTCAAGTGGGAGAATGTAAGAAAAACGTGACACATGTTAAAGAAGAAGCGTGTACAAATTGATATTGGCGACGGCCAAGAAAATTTAGATGCGTACACGATTCTCCTTCTGAATCTCGGCTCCCGATACATTCATCGATGGTATGAAAAAACGCCTATAAATAGAGAAGGTTGAGGTCCCTAAGCACACACATCTCACAAAAAATATACACCATCTACGGAGAACGTGAAGTGCTTAGAAGGCTTCAATCATAAGGAATTCAGAGAAATCAAAAATTTTCAATGGCCGGAGGTAATTCTCGATCCGCTTCCGCATATAGTTTTATCATGTTTATATACGTGCAGAAACATGATTTTTTAGAAAAATCCCTAACAAACCTACCATGGGTTTTCCAAAGTCATGTCCTTCGTTTTTTCACCCGTTTCGTAGCTCATGATTTGAATGGTTAATAGATGTTATTTACGACTATTTTATATTAAAAAAATTCTATATTACAAACAAAATGTATTTGAAATGATGAAATTATCTATGCATTTTATTTGAAAAATTCTTTCCAAAATATATTTAAGATAATTTTGTGATTTTAAATGTACTTTTAATTTAACGCTCGTTATACATTTAGGATGAGCTTTTATATTAATTAAACTTTAAAAAAATCGAAAAGGTGTTCATACAACATAATTATTATATGGTAAAAAGAGAATACAACTTTGTTATACTTTAGAAGCGATTCGCCGATACGGTGACGCGAAAAGGTGACGCAATCATGTGGACGAATATACATCCCACGTGTCACTCTTTCCTCTCATCTCCCACTTGAAGCAGTCCGGCTTTACTCTTTGCTAACCCCGAAAATATATTACCATAAATAAAAAAGCTTTACTGAGCTAACATCTCCGATGGATACCAGTCTTCTCCTCCACTGCCCCACCGTCTCCGCCACCTGCAACCCCAAGCTCAAACGCCCCTTCTCCTCCTCGCTCCCGGACGCCACGCGAATCCCCGGCCCTAATCCGTTGGACTGGCTGTTGGAATCGCTTTTAGAACTTCCCGATTCATCAGGGGTCGCGCTTGACCTCTCCGTCGACCGCATACTTCAGTCCAGGCCCTACGATTCTGATAAGGATGATGTCATCGACCGCGCCTTTCGTCTTGGCTTGGCTCTCACTGAAGCCGCCAATCGATCCGCCCGAAGGCGTGCTTCCATGCACAACGCTGTCGTTTGGGCGTTACCATCTGATCTCACTATCAAGGTTCTGTTCATCATCTACTGATTTTTGCGGATCCATTTCCTGAAATTATAATTATTTTTTTTTCGTATTTTTTTTTTGTGGTGTTTGATATCTGTGAAATAAGTCGACTGGTTAGAAATGACTAGGATCGCATTTAACTGTCGTGAAATTTAATACGCTGAGCTGTATTTATAGATCGGAGACACATTTTTTATGTTGATGCTTCTGGTTCTTAAATGATTCAGTTATGAGATTTTACTTGAAGAGGACAATGTTTGTCTTATAGAGTCTTTTGTTTAGATTTATTTATGTCATCTGAAACCGTGTTCAAAATTCAAATGCATTTCATTAAACGCTATAGTGCTTTGGGTATAGATAAAATATTTATGATGGTTTTGTGCAAAGTTGATGTAGATATTAGTTGATTTCCACATTCCCCTCATTTGAGTTCTTAACTCCATATACTGTCCAGGTATTTTCTTCACTTGATACTCAAAGCTTATGTAAAGCTGCCGCTGCATGTTTGTTTTTCCACAAGTGTGCTGCAGACCCATTGTGCTACTCCAATATTGACTTGACAGCAGTAGCTCCAAAGGTCAACAATATGGTAGTTTCAACCATGATTCAACGTGCTGGGAAAGAACTGAGGTAGGTTCCATGGGCTGAACTTCTGTTTCTCTGTTTTGAAATGCCTTTTCATTATAATCTCGTTGAAGCACTGGTAAGCAGCGATCTTGTCTGTTTTTGTGATTTTTCTTGTAGAATGTTGGGCAATGACAATCTAAATTTAGCGGTTGGCCTCGCAACACAATGTTTTCTAAACAATAGCATTCATCTTTAGCTCTATTTCAAGTTGGGTTCTGGATAATGTTATGGAGCATGTCACATGCCAAAAAAATTTGAAATGACTCCTACATCCTAGGCTATGAGCCTTTGAAACTTTCAGAATTCACGTTATCATATAACTACTGCTAATGATTATGAACTGCAGTTACATTAGTTCCTTTCTTGGTACCAACCACTACTGGGCCTGTTCTAACTTTACATATATTCCCTTATTTATTTGTAGTTTCAATTTTAATCTGGGTAAAGCGAATTCGTGATTGGATAGTGGTTTTTGTTGTTCTGGAATATGCTGAAGTTCTGCATCAGCATGAGAAGATATAGGCCTCTTCATAGTTTTGTTATCTATGAGCACATGGCCTTATAGAATATGGCACTGACTGTCCTTGTGTATGCAGATCTCTCAAGCTTGGAGTTGTGCCATGCCCTGTAGCATTGCTAGGTTCTTATCCAACCGTGGGTATTTCTACAAGGAATTTCTTAGATGCATCACGATTATTGTGGAATGATAAACGTTCTAGACAAGGAAAAGAGTCATTTACCCTTACTAGGTCGTGCCTGGCTCCATTGATTGCTGATGGTGGTGGTCCTGGGTAACATTCATTCATACACTTATGTTTTTGTGTATTTTTGGTTTTGAAGTAGTTTAAAGCTTTGAGTCGTCCTGTCTCATTCTCCTTTTTTATCCATTTCAAGGGCTCTTTTGAGAAGGTTACACCTTTTCAATATTGAAAGAATGGACAACACTGCATTTGGTGCTGCATTAATGGCTTGTCAGTCTTTGCTCGATCTAGAAATTGTAGGACTGTGAGTATCACCACTTACTGTTTGATTCAGTTGTACTCTCCTAATTTTTCTGCAATAAAACCTAACTCACTGTAAATCCATGATATAACACGCTCAGAGTTCGATGCAGCTGAAACATCACGGACAAATTAAGTCAGCATTAATTTACCGACCAAGGGTCCATAGAATAGAACACACTACTTTTTGTCATTTCATATTATTGTTGCTACTTTAGATGGCAAATGACAAGCAGGTTTCCATATCTGAAACCTCCTATTCTGAAGCTAGTATAATTGATAATCATCTATTCTTCTGGGAAATTGTTAAGTTTTGACAGAAATTTACTGTATTCGGGTTAATATGCATCATTGAATTTCAGTTATGTAGAATTTGGTACTTTTTTTGGGTTAGTTTCTCTTTTTTCATGATTGTTATGTTGATTTTGTAGTACTTAGTTTAATGAGGATAAAATGGACTGTAGCGCTACAGATTGTGAAAACCAATTTTTTTTGTTTTCGATTTCGAGATTAATGACATTAGGAAACTCGAAGTTGAGTATCTGTTTGCTAGCCAGACTTCTTTTTATGTATTTTTTGTACTGCATTTTCCATGTCCCTCTCTGGTGATTTGAATCAGATGCTTTTGTGGCCTCATTTTTTTCAAGAACAAGGTTAATTCACGTTATAATGG
Organism: Primulina huaijiensis; assembly: GCF_012295235.1. NCBI lineage: Eukaryota > Viridiplantae > Streptophyta > Magnoliopsida > Lamiales > Gesneriaceae > Primulina > Primulina huaijiensis. The sequence goes on along the minus strand of NC_133308.1, from coordinate 6,645,607 downwards.
TCGCAGTGTCTAGATTATTTGCAACTCATGTTATAGGGAAAGCTGTATGCTTCTCTTTCATTTTATGTCTTCATCCCATGAAGAAGTGTTGATGATTTAGTTTTGAATGTATGAAGATATTATCGGAACTCTATATCAAGATGACTTCCTCAGTTGTCTTGTTATAGTCTCTATGTGTATGCATTTTTACTATTTTATGTGAGACAACATTTTCGTGACAGTCATGTTGAACTGAGCCAGACACTGGAGTCAGTGAGTAGATCTTGCCCTCTGTTAGAGCGACTATTTTTTGAGTCATCAAAAACAGGTTGATTCTTATATAATCATGTTCTCGTAAGTGCTGAATAGGCATTTTTCTCACACTGTATTGATTCTATACAGGTAGAGATGACAGTTTAAAATTACCTACATGCCATGATCTAGTGACTCATTGTCCTCACATATCAACATTGGGACTAAGAGGATTCAAATTACAGGACACAAAACTTCGTGTATTTTTAAAGGTATCATTGCTTGTCATTACTTTTTTGACACGTTTGTTCCCACCCCCAGCAATTTCTTTTTATGGGATGTTCTGGAAATTTTGTGTCCAATGAATACGCTTGAAAGTTGGATTCATGCAGGGATTCCACCAATTGAAATTTGTTGACTTTTCAACATCGTATTCAATTACTGGCGACTTTCTAAGGTACATTTACTTTCTTTTTTTCTGACTTGCAATGTTAATACCCCTTGGCCATTTATGTGTTTATCCTAACACGTCTGCTTTCAGGAATCTTGGTGGCTGTACAGGTGGAAACTTATTGGAGGTTTTGATTTTGCGGGATTGTATGCACTTGAGAGAAGTGAGTTTTTTTCCTTTTCTCATAGTAACTGAAGATTAATGCAAAAGAATGGAGAGCATTTTTTTAACTTGTCAATAAGTTCTCTCTTTCAGGCTGAAGTTTCACGGTTGCTGTCGGCAATTCTTGGAGGACGCTTCAAATACCTTAGGCACCTTGTGAGTATATAGCGATTCCTCGCCGTATCTAGGGGTGCACACAAATCGAGCTCGAGTAATACGAGTTACTCGAGCTCAACTCAATCGAGTATTCAATTTCAAACTAGAGCTCGACTTGTAAAATATCGAGTTACTCGAGTTTCTGTTCGAAAACTTCGAAAATATTTGTAGCATAATTTAAGGTGTAAATTTTGTATTTATATGGACCAAAATACCTATAGATTATATATCTTCTAAAAAAATTAATATATAGTTACTCTGGTAGCTCTGACTCGAACTCGGTCAGATCAAGTTCGAGTTGAGTTTTGACTAAGCCGTTCACACTCGCTTGCATCCCTAGTCGTGATCAATCTTGTGGGTACATTTGAAGGAAGAAATTTGATTTGGGGAATGATTGAGGAATGAATTTGAAATTTCACAAATCTTGGGTAATTTCAAGTCCAAATTATTATTATATTTAACTAAATTAATGAAGGGTGGATTTGAAAATTTTAGCAGTACAAATTCATCCAACAGTCAAATGTGCAATCCATGATTTCATATGCCTCAATCCAAATGCACCTTGTTTCCTGTCTTTATTCCCTTTAAGCTTTCAGTGTGTAATACTTGTTTGGCTGTTAACAGGATGTGTCAAATCGAGAGGGACTTGCTTCTGATGATGATTGGTATCATCGATGTTACTCCCCAAGGTCTATTTAGAGATATCTTGAATTTTGTGTGGGAAATTTTCACATCTTCTATCATAATCTATAACGGTCATTTGTACACGATTATGCAGTTTTACGTCGTTAGGACTTTTATTGCAAGAAAGGCCTCATTTATGCGTGCTTGCGGATTTTCCTACAGAAGGAAGGTACGGAATTTCTCTATTTGTTTTCCATTTGCATGCAATTTTGGGTGTCGATTTCATTCTTTTCTGATTCCTGTTTCTGGTTTTCAGTTTTGTAGAAGAACCGATGACCAGCAGCGACAATGATATGAATCTACCCTCACTGATAGGAAGTCATACATCTGAGGGATCCCCTTGTTCTTTTTCGCCCGAGCATAGTTACAATAGCGATCAAAGTAGCGGTAATGAGGACAACGTAGGTCCCATTTTCTCCGATTACTTGTGAGAGATGGAGACTAGAAATATGTCTGACCAAGTCAGCAAAATAATGCTTCAGGTATTAATTTCTACCATATTTACATGTGTTACGCCATGGTATTCATCACCAACATATTTCGATGCATTTGAAATCCAACTCTTCCCATTACATCGGTTAGACATAATGGTCCGTGGTTCGTTATGCACACTGTTTCCTTCATTTTCAGTGAAATCAATGTAGCAAACACCAATGCAATCTCTGGACATAAGACACTGGTCCTCGGTGGTTCCGAGCAAACAATAAGTACATGTTAATTAAGTGGTCAATATAAGCCTTCGAAATGTGGCAAATGTGTGTTCTATTTCTTGACATTGTAAATCCTGTAACTCTACGAGCGTGCCATTGCTAGGAACCGGCTGCTGAGTGCTATTTCAGGAAATTTTCTCGCGCGCGCTCGAATGTTTTATACACATGATTGCTTAGGTGTAACTTCTCATTGCTGCTGCTTTTTTTCCCTTCCTGAAACTGAGCGTTTAGCTTCCCTTTATATTGTTTATCAGAATCGTGGTGTATGTTGCCAAACTTTGTTTCGCCCATTTTGTTTTGCCTACAAATGCGTTAAGAACATCAAGATTCTACGGAACTTTGGACAGTATCGATTGGAGACATTTGCTGAGAAAAATTAAAATTAATTGAATTGGTGTTTTATATGTAATGTGTAATCAAACTATTAATATTACAAACTAAAAAAATTAATATTGGGATAGGACACGCGATATGTTAAATAAAGTTTTTATTACTGTTGGTTGCATAAAATCGTGCCGAGTTTAGATATCTTCATTAGTGATGTTTATTGGTCGGTTCGATCTTAGATTTTTTGTTTCGGTTTTACAAATATATAATCTGATATCTGAACTATTTTCTTCGGTTCAGTTCGGTTCGATTTTCTACCGAAATGGTTCGGTTATTACGATCGATTATTTCGATTTTGATACAATTATTTAAATTAATAAGATACATATATTGTAAAATATAATATGTTATCTTTTTACATGATTTTTTAGTAAAACATTTAAATATAAAATCTAAATGAATTACATAAACAACAATCAACTAAATATTATTCAAAAAATTCATCATTCACTGATATTATTTTAATATATATATAATAAAAATAAAATTATTAATTTAATAAAATTTCGGTTTTTTCGGTCGATTCGATTTTGACATATATAATCTGAAATCGAACTCAATAAATTTCAATTTTAACATTTATATCTGAATTATAAAATTCGATTTTCGGTTCGAATCATTGTTCGGTTTTTTCGGTTTGGATTTTCGGTTTTTTCGGTTTTATCCGAAGTTTGAACACCCCTAATCTTCGTCACATTTTGTTTTCCTCCATAAATCTTGGAAAACAATTAGTGTTTTTATATATGTTGTAATAATTACTCACATTTTTACACCAAAAAGGTTGTACATTGATGATCTTACTCTTGTGGCCTTGAGCCTCAACCACTCTGTTCCCTTGAGATCATTGCTCTGTTTTCATACCATAGGTGTCTTCAACACCACTGGTGATATTCTTTCTTCTCTCAGCAATCATGTCTGAATATGCCTGTAAAGACAACAAACCGGTTTTAATTGCAAGGAACAAAATGAAGTAATCTATGTTAGAACGAAGACACACTACGAAAATCCCTAAAGCAGATGAAGCAATCAGGGCTAAATTATGTCCAAACCGAGTTTTTCCACCCGATTCGATGCTACGAAAATTAAAGAAGTTTTAATAAGATCATGGTATACGAAATGGAAATCATACCTTTGGATACGTGTAGAGAAAGATGTACCACCACGCACAAATCAAAGCCCCTACGAGACCGGAAACTATCAAAGAGTGCAAAACAAACCAGCTACATGTGATTATTCCAATTCCAGTTAGAGCAATTGTCCATGGCTGGCACCTGTGAGATAGACAAAAAGATGACTATTCATATCCATAATCGAGGCATGATAAATCTGCAATCACGAGTAGTCAACCACTACTTTCTTGATATTTCGAAGAATTAAAATATGTGTTTGCACTATATTGTACCAAAATAGTTATAGTGCAATAAAATCATACAATTTTCAGCAGAAAAGAATATATCACAACCAACAATCTGAAACTATCATTTACTCGAGGTAGAAAGGCGATCCCAAAAACACCAAGATTCGAGTTTTTCACATGTCATAATGGGAATTTTTCCATTGTGTTAAGAAATCAAGAAACCCAAACTAATGTGCATGATAGAATACGAGAAGCTCCACTAGAAGAGAGTCTGAATTAAAGCCAAAACCATAAACTAAATTATGAAAAGTACTAAGAGCATTTGAAGCAACGGGGAGTGAAGTTTACCATGAAGGTTTAGTGTCCCAAACAGAATCATACTCGAGGGAGAGATAATTGAGATAGCCATCCATGTCTTGGACGACGCCGTTTTCATCGAGAAAAGATGAATCTTGAACTGGGTCGACTCCATTCCTGAAATCACTCCTTCTGAGAGATTTTTGGTCTCTGATTTTGGGTGATTGCTTGGCGAATGAAGGGCAAATTCTTGAAGAATTTTTGTTGCAATTGATTTGTCGAGAAGAAGAAGAAGAAGATAGATCGACGAGAGAAATGGTGAAACGAGAGCACGGGTTGAGAGCTATCATCTCTAACCAAGTTTCTGGGAAACGCGTGTGGTTCTTCGTGAACTAACATAATAAATAATATATAAATAAATGTTATAAATAATAATTTAGATCATGGATTAAAATTGTAATATTTTTTAAATGTCCCACCCAGTTTAAATGTCCTTGTAAAAATACATTATTATATTAACTATTTTTGGAATAATTATCAATGATTCTTCAAGTTTTAATTAAAAAAGACATTTTTTGTACTTGATTAATTCCTAGCAATTAGAAATATATATATATATTCATTATATATTTTCTTTAAAAATTATTATCGCAATCACAAGAATATTTATTTAAATGAATAAACTCAATCTAAGTAACATTTTTCTGAGAATGTATGAAAATTTTAATGTAGCAAACCCTTCAATTCTCGAAACATAAAAATGTACTTACACAGGATATTTCAAATCTCCATTCTAATTATAAACAAAATGGATATTTGAAATCACAATTCTCGAAACATAAAAATGTACTTACACATGGGATATTTCAAATCTCCATTCTAATTATCAACAAAATGGATATTTGAAATCAAATCCACTGAGATCATTTCATCCAAACACAACTTTAGTTAAAGTAATTCGCCTTTTCAAAGACCATCGTGCTTCCATGGCAAGAATAAAAGAGGTAAAATCTACAAAATCTACAGGAGTCTTGGAAGTGACGGGTCCACATTCCCGGCTGATTCACCAGTTTTCCCTAAGTTCCAGATTTCAGAGGACGGACGACGAAGGACGAAGCAGATATGTCCACAGTGAGAAGTGCCTTCCCTAAGCCAGTTCAGTCTACTAGCAAAGAGTGACTATATGCAGATGCAAGCGAGTCACATACTATCACCTATTAGATGCAAATAACAACAATCGAACATCATACTGATTCAAGCAAGTGCCTATTACCATGAAAACTTGTAGACATATAAATTAACTACGAAAGAACGACGACTTGAACCGTATTTCTAAATAAATATATTGAATATCATTTTTCCAACCTTATGCTCAATCATTCTTAGTCGACCAAATAGAGAAGTAACAGTGATGAGTAAGCAGTATACACTATAAAAGAAATGAGGTAAAGTTTACACACCATATCAATCATCTGCAACCTCCTCACCAGTCCTTCCACTGAATGGGTCGTGGGAAGAACCTGAATCCTGCCCAATATGACGATGAACCAACCGCTGCAAATCAGCCATAACCTTCTGTTCACGCTTGGCCTTCTCCTCATAGTTAAACATCGCCAGTGCCCGTTTATCCTCTGCACTGTAAACCTGATTTTCTTTTCTGATACGAATGGCATTCATCCTCTGATGTCTGCTACCACTCATCACATAGCCAAGACTCTCAAATTTAGAAATCTCTTCAGCTGAAAGACCCACTTCACCTCTACGAGGGATACGCTTCCCTTGTTGAACATATTGGGCTATGGCATCACCTTCACCAGGCCTGAGCGCACCACCGTAGCTTATATGCCCTTCTGCTCTTGGCAAAGGCATCGGACCCACATCTGCATCATCATCATCTGACACAGGCTTCTTCCGTGACTCAATCATTTCCTTGAACTTAATCACTTCGCTTTTTACATCATCGTTCACATTAACTTCATTCACCTTTTCTTGAACACCATTTGCATCCTTTTCTGATTCAGAATCACTCTCGCGTGAATATGTGCTGGGGCTCTCTGATTTTCTCTTCCTCTTGCTTCTTTCAGACCTTGTAGATAAATCATGCTTCAATTTCTTCAACTTAGTATCATCATTAACATCAGAACTCTGAGTTTCACTGTTGTCTCCACTGCCAAGATCACTCGATAGGCTCTTCTTACTGCTGTTCTTTCTCTTAAAACGTGTGTTTGTCTTACTACTCTTCTTTCTATTTCTTCTCCTAAGTCGTCTCCTTTCTTCTTCCGATTCATCATCACCGGACCCCTCTGAATCACTGTCACTTTCAGGAACAGATTTTGATCTCTTACTCCTGCGTGTAGACCTGGATTTTCTGACCGTGCTCCTTTTCCTTGACCTAGAATCATCTGTTTCCGATTCAGAATCAGCAGACTCCAACTCAGAATCGTTGTCACTCTCAGAAACATATTTTGTCCGCCTACTCTTGCGCCTCGAATCAGATTTTCTAAGCTTTCTCTTTTTTTTTGACCTAGAATCATCCGACTCAGATTCAGAATCAGTAGACTTCGACGCGGGTTCACTCTCTGACAATTTTTTTATGCTCGGCTTTACTTTAGCACCCTCTTTATCAAGACGGTCGTCTTCTACTCCATCATCTTCTAGTTTTCCATCCAGCGCTATATTCGAATCCCTAGGGGGACTAGGAGTACAATTCCATATAAATTTTTTCAAATGTTTCCTCAGTCTCTGGCGCTTGAGCCGACGGTACTCTTCATAACCTAACCCTTTCAAATCTTCATCGGACTCAGGATCGGCATCATGTCCGTTTCTAAAATCGCGATCGAGATAGTTTTTCGTTCGATTATCATAATTGATTTCATTTATTTCGCCAGATTTAAGAGTTCTGTCGATCACAGGATATGAGTAGTCTGGGGAAGAACGATTGTACCTGTCATAACCGTTGTCATAGGGACTCCGACTTCTGTAACCACGGCCACGTACACGTATGTGGCTAGGGCTCCGGCTGTAGCTTCGGTTGCGCCGGTCATGTCGATATGATTCGGGAGAATAGCGAAGATTTCGGCGGCGGCGGTCTTCCGGGATTTCTACGGCGGATGAGATTTTAGGCATGATGAGATCCGAGGAGATCCGAACGAATGGAAACGGATGGTAGTTCTAGGGTCGGGTCACTTGTATTTCCTATCAAATGACGACTTTTCTCCATTTGAAAATGAGCGCGACTTTTAACATCTATTGAAAGCGCTACTTTGTTCTTTTCTAAGTACGAAGGGAAAATATTTTCAAGCAATTTGGGCCAGTTAATGTGACAAGCCAAATGTCTTATAAATGGGCTTTTTTATGATTCCAAACTCCCACTATCAATGTTCTAATAATAATAATTTATATAATTTAATTTCCGATTTGTGACACATTTTAATTTTCCATGCAGAGGAAATGAAAGGGTACTTTTCCGTATTTGACATCTTATTTCACTTATATATATTATGAGAATTGCCTTACTGTAATATAATCCAAATTTATTATTTTTCATCTATTCAATTTTTAATACCAATATTTTCTCGTATTCTAATTAACGAGTTTCATCTTCATAAAAAAAAATTCAAGTATTTATGGTACAAAGATGAGTTATTCTATTGTTGTAATGACCATGAGCTATCCCGATCTTGGGCTCCCTTAAGGGGCTTTTGTCCCTCATTGACTTTCTCATGCGCCATTACTCATAGGACTTCTCCAGCCCAAGCACTGGAATTTTTACCTTCCCAGGATTCGAACCCAAAACCACCTGGACATAAGTGTCTTGGCAAAGTAATATTAGTACCAATTGAGCTCGGCGCTGTAGGGTAGCGCCTAGGCGTCTGTCTGGCGCTGTAGCGTTGCTAGGCGCTGGTTCAGGAAATTTCGGGCTTCGAGTTTAGGTGTTATTGCTTCTTTTGGGTACTAATACGTCGTTATGTCCAAGCTTGATGAGGGTTAGACTAGTTGTTGAGTCTTTAAACTCACTAGACTTGATCGATACAGGTGAGGAGGAGTATGAGGAGACGAGGGGCGGGGATCAGTAACTGGCTCGGGCTGTGCAGTGGATTAACCTGAGGACCGCCTAGTTTTCAAGGAATTTATTTTATGCATGATAAAATTGTTTACTCTAATTTTAACGAATTATTTCATGTTGTTTAAAACAAGCACTTTTGCAAGCTCGTTACAATCCGAATATTTGTCAAACATTTTATTTGTATTGCATTTTGAAAGATGATTACCTATTTAAGAAAGTCTTTATTTTTCCACAAATTTTAAGTATGTTTAAAAATTACGATACACTACAATTGTCACTAGTATTACAGAAAGTGAACAAGTAACAATTACACGGTAGCCTATCAAATCGTTAAACATCAATTAATGTTCTTATAACTTGATTTTGATTTGTGCAATATCTTGCAAATTTGTACTTGCATGAAAGCTTCAAGAACAAGCTCCTTGAAAAATTTAGCACACAACACACACACACATATAATTTTATATGTTTGCACATTTATTTTGCAAACTTATGCGAGCACCGATGAAACGACACTCACCTTTTGGTGATTAAACATAGAAAAATTACACATCTAGTAGGTGAGTTTCACTGGCTTACATAAGTGTACATGATAGAGGTACAACATATCATATATGTATATAATACATATATACACACACACTCTCTCTCACATAGTCATTGTATGGCTTAAAGACCAAATACTTTTCTTGTAATGGTATCACAATAACCACCGCGCTTATTTGGGTTAAAAAAAAAAACCCCCAATTAGTGTGAATGATAAACAAATTAAAGCCTTGTCGAAGAATTTACCTATAAAAAACAAGCCAACTCGTTCAAAACAGAGAGTTGAATGAGTCAATTTTAGCTCCCTTTTAGAGTAAGAAATTAATGTAATGATAATTTGAAAAGGACATGACACCAAAACAAAAGACATTTTCATTACAACATGATGTCTACAAGCTTAATGGATTAAATTACACAAAAAAAGAGCGATGATGTGTGGTTTTCACCCATTTGGGAAAACGTGCAGTGGCATAACCAACAATCATATTTTAAAGAGATTAAATTCAAATTTAGTCATTAAAAAGATGAATGGTCCACCCCATTCTTGCCATAATACTCATCGATCGGTATCATATTCACCCGAACTTCACCTAACTTCAAACTCAAAGATTCACTCTTCTTCTCCATGGGATGGCTTCGTTCGTTTCTATCTCCTCTGGAGAAGTTCTGGGGCCGTCTACGCGCCAAACGAACACGTACGTAATTAAAATTCAACCAAGCTATATATCTTTAGTTCATTGTTCTCATGTTATACAATCTTGATTCATTTATCCAACAGGTAGAGGAATATATACGCTCTACGAAGATGTTAAGTCGTGTTCGTGTGAAGACGTGCACGCATTGTGGATGCTGGTGGTCGACTCTTCCGAGACGAATCGATGATGATAAGTAGTCATGTGTCTTGGCTGAATGTTGTAGGGAGTACAGATAGAATGCATAATATACCATGAATGCTTGCCTGCCTTTACCATATATATACATGTTCATTGTACAAAATTCAACAGATATATCTATATCCAAGTGTTTCTTAATTTTCAGTTCTATATTGTTTCCAAGAAAATGTCCGTGACGGACATGTTTAGTTGCTGGATTCATGTCGGAGGCTTCTAGAACTGGGATTCCGTTTATTTGTTCTTGGAAAACATTGGGTATCCTCTTCATATAAAATCAAATTTGTTTTACATAAGTTGACAAAGTAAGTGAACAATTGATAATTGATCATGAGTTTGATTTTTCTTATCAATATTTTCTTAGACGAGCTTATTGTACAATACAGTTTTATCAGTACAATTTACACATTATGCATTAGATAAAAACTTATGTAAGACGGTCTCACGGGTCGTATTTTGTGAGACGGATCACTTATTTGGGTCATCCATGAAAAAATATTACTTTTTATGTTAAGAATATTACTTTTTATTGTGAATATCGGTAGGGTTGACCCGTCTCACAGATAAAGATTCGTGTGACCGTCTCACGAGATACCTACTCTATGCACCAAGGTAATAGTTTCATAAAAAAAAATTGTTTTATCCTTTTCTATTAATAATTATTACATAATAAACATGATTATATACGTACACTGCAATTAAACTACTATTAAAACCATGTCGAATTTCAACCAATACAGCTTGGACTGTATCAAAACTTTAAAATAAAATATTTTATATAAATATGAATAAAGTATGAGAAGTGTCATTTACACTCTAAAAAATCTTAGTAACACTTTGCCTCATGTAATTAATCAATGTCAGACAAATTTAATCTTGCGTATAATTTTCTTAAATTATAAAATCTTAATTAAAAATATAAGTAACAAACTTTTATACATTAACAAATAAAATTTTATTTACAAAAAAACTAAAATTTAAGATTTTAAAAAATTTTATTATATCAATACAATATAAAATAACAGTAAGTTTATCTAGAAGTACATAATTTTGGTTATTTGTTTTTTTACAAATTATATAAAAATATTGAGATGTATAAAATTTTGGCAAAAACTTGTGTGAGACGATATAACGGGTCGTATTTTGTGAGACGGATCTCTTATTTGGTTCATCTATGAAAAAGTATTACTCTGTATGCTAAGAGTATTACTTTTTATTGTGAGTATCGGTAGGGTTGACCCGTCTCACAGATAAATATTCGTGAGACCGTCTCACAAGAGACATACTTTTAAATTTTGATTTTCCAAAATTTTGCTAATCTTATGAAACAACAAAAAAGATATATTTATATTATTATTTAAAATCTTAGAATAATGTTTTCTTAAAAAATAATAGTATTATAAATTTTATAATTTTTAATTATATTATATTTTTAAATGTTCAAATATACAAAACGTGAGTCGTTTTCCGAAAGCTAAAATACATTAATATTTATAACAACTTTTAGTATTAATTTTTATTGCATAAAATCTTAATTCCAATATCAAAATCGGAAAATTAAAGATTTAAAAGTACAATTACATGAATATTTATTTTAAAACATTGATATATTTGGTATATTTAAATTTTTAAATAAATATATAATCAAATAAATTTGAAAATTATGTCTAAAATACTAAAGTGATCTGTATCAAATTAAACAACCAAAATACACACTTAAATTGGTTCAATAACTATTGGAATTGAATCGGTTTTATATGGAATTGATGGATCGGTTCGAGCACCCTTGAAAGTGCTTCAAACACAATATTATCAATGAGCTACAATAGCTCGTGTTCTAAGAATGTATACTCCAATGACTTAAATCGAGTTTGGTGTTAAACCAAGCGGAAAATTCTAGAAGTAATCATTCATTAAGAAAACTGACTAATTTGAAAATTTAACTTGTGTAAACTGATCAACTGAAATAAAGGGAAATAGTTCTTGCATACATCAGTTCAGTTATGGTGAGAACTGAACTGATAACTGTTCGAACTGATTAAATCAGTTTTAGTTAAGTACATAAGATATGTTTATGGATGTTTAGAGACTTCAACTGCTTCTATGTCACCACTTCTACCACATCGGGTAGGATCTACTAGAAACTTTGATTTATACAATACCTTGTACAAACTTTATCAGCTTAGGACTTACTCTACTGCCTAAATGAACTCCTAGTATAGACTGAAGGCAACACCTTCCAGTTAACACTTGTTTAACGTCTGTGTGTCAAATACTACATACACGCGTTTTACGTCTTTGTGCAAGACCCACTCAGCTATTCTACAAGCTCAACTCTCTATATTTGTGAGTGGTGGTGGTGGTGGTGGTGTGTGTGTGTGAATTGAACAGTGAATATAACGGGAAGATGTTCTCACACACTGAGGGAAATAAGCTTCTAAACTAAGCCGATATAACTTTGGTGTATTTTCTCGACTGGGCTGATTGCTTCCTTGTAAGTTGATATGCAATATGTGTGCCTTTTCTTTTCTCTCTTGTTTTTCTCACTTACTTCTCACTGAACTTCATCTTCTATTTATACGCGAGAAGCTTGATCGTTCAGTGAGACTCAACAATTGTATCCGTTGCAGCTTAAATATGTTCCTTGAAATTTGTGTCTCGACTTTTCCGACAGCCATTCTGGAACATTTTGGCTTTAAATTTTTCTGCAACGTCCATTGTTGTACTATTGATAGGAAAATGTTTTTGTATCGTTGTGCGTAGCTGGATTCCATTAGATAAGCTTGTCGTGTTCTACAAACTGATTGATTCCTAACTGATGCTTTAAACTGGTCAGTTGAACTAGACTTGAACTGGTATGGTGAAATCAGTTGACTCATCAGCTGAACTGATTTCACTGATTCAGTTGAACTAGTCAGTTTGGCTCTCCATCAGTAGAGCTCTTCATCCGTTGGCCGGGCTTTTGAAAATCTTCTGCTGAATCACCTATCAACTGAACAATCAGTTGAACTGTTATTGATGCTTCAGTTGGACTGGTTCAGTTTGGGAAATCAGTTGAAACTTTCATTTTACTTCTTGAAAGCTTTAGTTTTGGATCGGTTAAGTGATCAGTTCGAAGCCTGTTTAGTTTCAAGTTCCTACGCACTTCGATAAATAATTAGAAACAAAATAACAAGTTTTGTTAATATCAAAATCAAGATTGCGAACATGAAATATTCTAATAATATGACATACAGAATTTAAGGTGTTGTAAAAATTACAATAGTTAATTATTATTATTATTAAAAATTATGATTAAATCTCAAAAGATAATTATTATATAGTTAATGTGAAAGAATTAATGGTAGATTTTGAAAATTAACGAACATTTAAAAATGATAATGTTGGAAACTAATTAAATAAAATGGTAAGTTGGAGAGCAATTATGTAGTGCATTTAACACTTTCCATAAATTAAATATAATAAATGTGGTCATATAGGTTGTCAAATTTTATTTTTATTATGTTATCATTCTTTTTTGGCAATTTAGTCTTTTTAGCGACCTACATCAGCAACACGATGAAAAAATACTAATTTTTTAAAAAATTAGAAGATGCGAGACAAAATTAAAATTTTATAATATAAATGACCAAGAAACAAACACAGACAACAAAATGCCCATGTATCTATAAGAATGGGCCATAAAACCCTGGTGATTTATTAATGGGCCATGATAATGTTAAATTTTCGTTTAAATATAACGGTCTGGTTTGTTAATTAGATTGGGCCAAAATTTATGAAGCCCATTTACTCCGCCATTTAGAAAACCCTACACCTAAAGAAAGATCCCCCATTACTCCCAGGGAAAGTAGGAAAACGCCTCACGAACACACGCGGAACTCAGCTTCTGAAGTGCATCGGCACGACGCGGGAGTGCGATCACAAGAAACCGTAAGTCTTGCGCATACACTTTCGATTCTCTTACATTCATGCATCTGATTTTAGTGTATGTGTATTAGTAGATCGATATAATATTGTATGGATAATATAAATAGGTTTTTGAATTTGCAGAAATGTCGGACAAGGCTGTAACGATTAGAACAAGGAAGTTCATGACAAATCGTCTTCTTTCCAGGAAACAATTTGTATGCTTTTGTGAACTTTTATTCTTTTCTCGTTTGCTTGTTTTTACAATTTTGTGTGTTTCATTAAGTTTACATTTGTTTATTTTATTTTTACTTATTTTTTCAGATCATTGATGTGTTACATCCAGGAAGGCCCAATGTTTCTAAGGTGTGATTTCCAGTTGCGTTCATTTCTTGAACTGCACTTTTATACTATTTGCGTTGTGGCGTTAATTTTTTTGCGGCAATGGGATTTAGGTGATGACTTATGAATGTAGTGATACAACCTTGAGTTTTATTGGATAATTTTTTTATTTCGAGATGTGGAGGCTCCCGAAAATATAGAACTGAAGAATAGTCGGGAAGCTTGTGCTATTTGTTTCATACTTTAAAATAAAGCTACACAATATTGCTAGTAATAAATGGTGCTCTCTAGAATTTCTATCAACATGTGATAGAATTAAGGTTTCTCTTGGATTGGATGATTTGGATTCGAGGAAGAACTTAAGAAACCTATTGGGATTAATATAAAATCTACCACAATGACTCAAAAATAAGTAACTAGGATATGAAATTAAAGAATGTTAAGATTTTTTTGGACGTTGGAATTTTGGCATTCTTCCATAAATAATGTTCTTTTTGTTGCAAATTTATAAATACTAATTTGCTTTATTGGTGCAAATATGCAGCACAAAGAGTATGTTTTTAAAATTTAATTGTGTTTTTGTTTATTTGTAATTGGTTATGAGGCAGAACTATCACTTAATGTTCTAATTCTTTTTGTTCCTGCTTGTCATGCCATTGAAGGCTGAGTTGAAGGAGAAATTGGCGAGGATGTATGAGGTAAGGGATCCAAATGCCATCTTCGTATTCAAATTCCGGACTCACTTTGGAGGAGGGAAATCTACTGGGTTTGGCTTGATCTATGATTCTGTTGAAAATGCGAAGAAGTTTGAACCCAAATACCGGCTCATCAGGGTAATTCATCCATTATTTAGCTCTTTTTAGTCCTTTTAATTAATTTCTGGAATTGTTCTAACATTTCGAGAAAAATTATCGACTTGATCATAAAATTATTTCTTTGAATTTAAAGTTGTGTTGTTAGAATTCATGATTTCTAAAACTTTTTAGTGTGTAGCCAAGTTCTTCTGAAGCTGCTGCCTTACTCATAGGTTTCGGTTTTGTCATCACGTTGTGGAACATGAAGAGATTCCTACATGTTATTGTCCACCATCTTAGCTCTTAGATTTCTTGCCCCCCACCTCACCCCAAAAAAAAAAAATTTATTGTTGCCGAAAAGACGAGAAATCTTTCTAGATTTCAACGTGTTAAGGTTTTTAAAATCATGTATCTATCATTGTATTGGAACGAACAATAGCATTGGAATCATTTTCAAGGGAAAATTGCACCAGAACTTCCAGTGTATCTGACAATATCTGAAACCCTTGTTTGCAGAATGGTCTTGATACCAAGATCGAGAAGTCAAGGAAGCAGATGAAAGAAAGGAAGAACAGAGCAAAGAAGATTCGTGGTGTTAAGAAGGTACAATTATTTGTCATACAATCAAGATCATTTATCCACTTTATGAACCGGGGCTGCTTGAGAAATTGCCATATAACAACGCCATGCTCAAATTGCATTTTTTTCTTGGAGTCTTGAAGTCACTCAGCTGCTGCAACCATTTTCCTGGAGTACCTTTGCTAACCTTGGTTTGACCACATTTTGTGCAGACTAAGGCCGGAGATGCAGCTAAAGCCGGCAAGAAGAAATAAACCTCCGAGAGCTTTTCTGCCTTTTGGATTTGAAATCCGGGAAGATTCTCTTTTGCTTTTGCTTTGTCTTACATTATTCATTAGAATGGTAGTGTCCCATCACTTGGGGATATTGATCAACTAAAATTTTCGAAGCGGAGAATATTCTTCTCAGAGCCTTTTTAGAAGAGATCTTGTTCCTTTTTCAACTCATTTGATCCGGCGTTAGTATGGGAGCATGGTTAAGATTTTTTGTTCAACATTATCTGATTATTTTTTTTGACTGAATGATCAAACAAGAAACATAAATTCCATGGAGTGAAAACATGCATCTTACCGTATAATATAAAATTTACGTGCCTACCAACTGAAGTATGTGCCTCTTATGATATAAATACAAGATCCATAGGTGTATGGTGTGTTGGTATATAGCAACATTCACTTGTCCTACTGAATGCTACTGGTCGTTCGGATCACACATCTATGGACTGTCGGTGTAACTGTTTAAGCTTTTTTATAATCTGCCGCATACTTGGCATTTCTCAAACATTCTGGTGCATTTTCCAATTATTAAATACGATATTGCCTTAATTGAATGATAAATGGCGACGTTCAAGGCTTTTAGCAGATGGAATATATTTTGTAATGACATCATAATTAGATTTAATATTTGTAACTTCCTGGATCAACTCAAAATGTAATTTATTATATTCCATGTTTTCATATACATATGCAAGTTATTTATACGATGCTTACATCATGTTAATTCCTCAAAATAGCAACTACATTGAATTAACCCCTCATTTCTGTTGGTTAAGCCTCGCTGCAGCCGCCATGGACGCGGCCACGCCACCAGGGTGCGCTGCCATATCCGGCGTGTTGCTTATCTCAGCCTGTATCACTCCCTCCGCATCTTCTCTCGTCACAGCTTTATCACCAGTCAATTTCTCCGTTGAATCCTATAAATTACACAGCAATACAATAAATCTAATCGAAACTTGAATGAAAAGAATTAACAATAATATGAATTGCGTATATGGTTTTCGGACGAAATTTTACTGTTAAAACATCCTCAAGCGTGGTTTTGCCCTCATCCCGTGCTATCCGGGAATTGTATTCGGCGGCTGATTTTGCTTCTGCTCCTAAGCCGCCAGGCACAACATGGCCCAGCCCAGCGGCTCTAGCCTCCGCAGCCTGTATTGCGGCGGCGTCGCTTTTATCAACTGGTTTGTCTCCAGCGGAAATGGCTGTGGCCTCGAGTGCTTCGCCGATGGTACAATCGTCGGGGTCCACATCTGGGTTAGCCGTTGTCACTTCCCTTGGCTGCCCATATCGTCCCACAATCTGCCGAGATTTTACATGTAAATAAAAACGAATTCACGTATAAATAATATATGGGAGCTAAAGAATGATTGGCTAGATTATTAATACTTGTCCCCCAATGGCTTCTGTTATGACGCGATAGCCATCGACATCGGTTTGTGACACGGCAGCTCCCTGATCGCTCACGATGTCAGTAATGTCATTGTGACCAACCACGCCGCGTCGCTCATTCCAGCTGGCAGCTGATTGCATGGTAGCCGCCACACCACCCTTGGGGATCTCACCGAGTACCATGTTCTCGGCGGCCTGAATGGTAGCGGCGTCCTGTGGTGCTATGGGTGTCCGAGCTAGCTGACCGGAGACGTGGAAAACGTCTCCATACTTGACAGCTTCCGGCCTCCGTGGTTGTTGATGACTCATACTTGGTGATCAACTTTGGATGAACAAAACAGAACAAAACAAAACAGAGATGGAGATCGAAGAAGTCTCTTGAGAATTACACATCGTCCAGCCTAACGGTGGAGGAGTATATATACAGTGTGGAAGGCGGTGACAGCATGATAGTAGATGGAAACACGTGTTGGGCTTGCAGCACAGATAGCATAACACTGTGGCCTGTGCCGAGATTTTCTTGGTATAAAATATTGTTTTGATCACGGTGGACGGATACAATACACAAATGCTGTCTCCGCACAAATCTCCAAGCTTTGCAAAAGAACCCGTTGGATATTATTACTATCATCAGAGAAGGAAACAAGGGACGGGTGGTATCCACTTTTTAATTTTTAAATCTTATTGATTATTGATTATAGGTTTAAAAATAATTTTATATATATATATTTAATATTTATTTTCTCTTTAAAAAAAATGTAAAAAAAATTTGCCCTTCAATCAGCATTTTCTGGTTCCTTCCTGATTGTTATTGTTATTATTTGAAACTAGACAATGAATAGGGGGGAAAGTATTAATAACCCAATTTTAATTATTTTAGCTCAATTAATAGTCCGATTTTAATTATTATAGCTCACTCGAAGAATGAAGTTGCATGGATAAAATTTGAGCTAGATTTATACATGACCCAAACCAAACCCATGCGACTCTTGAAAACTTCATGAATACTTCAAAATCCTCATATTTTGAGAGAAAAATCTTATTTTATTACATTTCAAACACTCTTGATTTATGGGAAGAACTTCATCGTGTGATCGATGACTTGAGCATTGAAGAGTTATCGCTACATAACCTGACACCTCTAACGCTTATACATGATAACCAGAAAACTTGTTTTTTGGGGATTGTTTTAGTGATAACTGACTAACAGAACTAGTTGATCACTCAGATTGACGGATGAACACTTGCATTGGTTGGTCCACCTAGATTGGTTGATCATTAGATTGGTCGTTCACCTAAATTGACTAACCACCAGGATTAGTGAATCACTCAAATCAGCTGATCACCTGATTAGTTGATCACTCGCATTGGCCGATCAGTTCGAATTGGTTTATCACCTCGATTGACTGACCACTCAGATTAGTTGATCACTCGCATTGGGTGATTATTTGGATAATATCTTTCCAGATAATATTATTTCTCAGTTATATTGTTATGATTTATTAAGAGTATATTTATTTATTGTTTAGAAGATAAATATTGAATATTATTTGGTAATATATTTTTGAGCATTTTATATATAATAGAGGATGCAAGTGATATTTTTGAAAATTTTGATGCAGCCAAAGATAAAATAGTTTTGGATATTTTGGGAAAAGATTCAAGAGGATCACATAAACAAAATAGTTTTTTTAATATATTTTCTTTTAGAGCCGAGTTGTTATGATTAGGTTCGAAATCGAGATCTCGTCCAAAACATAAACATCATCATTTAAAATCAATAATATTTTAAAGTCGTTCCCAAGGAGCAACTTGGATGCTAAGGTATGATGAGCTTTTGCCAAAAAATCAGATGTTCAATCTTCCCTGTTTCTGTCATCTCAGATTTTAGTCTGTCACACAGGGTTTGCCTAGTGTGGTTTACCTGATCAATGTAGTTTGCAGGCTGATACGTTGATTCTTTGGATTTATCAAGAGCACACCAAATATTGCCGATGCGGGTTCCTAAAGTTAAACAATAGTATTTTAAATCATATATTGTAAACTAACATGCACATATGTTTAAACAAGTTCACGCACCTCACAAATGACTAGTTTTATACTGGGATCAGTTCAAGGTTTAGCAAATTCAACCACAACTGAATAAAAATATTTCAGTAATAATCCAACTTTTGTCAATAGGTCGGGGCTGCCATTTTGTTAGTTTGATTGGATTAATAATCCAACTTTTATCTCATCCAATCAAATATTTAGTTATAATTATAATTTTATCCTGTTATTTATCATATATATAACTTTATTTACATTAATTAATTATTGAAAATGTAAAATTGTGATTTATCCTCTTTCCCTAAATTTAATCAATAAAACTAAACATATTATCTATTACTATTTCACCCATTTCAAAATTTTAATAATCCACAAACCTTTATCGCATCTAATCATATCCATCGAAGTAAACGTCGACATTCAAATTAGATATAAAAACTCAATGCAATCCTTAATGTTCAAATTTAATATCTTTTTTCCAACTATCTCAAATTAGTTCTTTATGTTTTAAGAAATTTGCCCAAATTGGTCCTCAAAGCATAAATATTTTCAAAAAAAATCCAAACTACCATTTATTCAATTTTATTAAGAAATTATTATATCGGGTCATGAAAACGGTATCAGAGCCTAAGTAAAATTATTTCAAATATACAAAATTATTATTTATGTATAATTAAATATTTGAGGAGTAGATTTAAATTATGGATCTGAACCTAGCTACGAGATTAAATATTTACAGGACTTATTCCAATAATTTGGAATATTCACAAGAAGATATGACCAAGGATAGACATCAGGAGAAAAATGAACATATCAGAATCCTAAAATAAACTTATGATTCAGAATAATAGGTTCCTAAATACTCCGAGATTTCTTTAAAATCTCCGGAGATCTTAAAAAAAATCCAAAAGACGGTATAAAATTATGAAAATAAAGTATATTATGTACCACGAAAAATTGAAGAAATTCTTGAAAAACAAGAAGAAATTCTTGGAACATTAAAAGATATTCAAACAAACAAGAATCCAAACTCTAAAACAACGACACAGTTCTAGTAAGAGGATCTCGTAAGGAAGATTGTTACTATCCTTTGGGATTGAACCCTTATTGCACCAAAGATAAAAGGCCAAAGTGGTACAAAATATGGATGAACATATTAAAGATATAGAGATTTTCTCTAAAATCTGTCCAAAAAAATAGGAATAGTCTTATCTGAAAAGAAGACAATCATTGCAACAAAGAATATTGAATTCTTTGGAATAAAAATGGACGAGTCATGAATAATATGCAGTAACACATTGTGAAAAAAATACAAAATTTTCTAGATAAACTCGAAAACAATAAGCACTAAAAAATTTCTTAGGATTAATTAACTTTGCTATAATGTTCACTAAGAACCTAGCAAAACAAAGAGAAATATTAAGTCTATTATTAAAAAAAGATGCAAGATTCACATGGACAGAAGAAAACACTAATGGACTTAGCCAACTAAAAGAAATTTGCAAACATTTCCCAAAATGACTATTCCACAAGATAAATATGATATAATATTATACACAGATATCAGTGATCATTTGTGGGCAGCAGTTTTTATGAAGCTCACACCAGAAAGAGAACAACCGTGCATATATTATAGCGGATTATTCTCAAATGCAGAAGTCATAAGATAACACATCAACGAAATTAATTCTATGTAGTAAAAAGACTTTTGAGAAATGGTCAATAATTTTATTTACTAAGAAATTCACATTAAAAGTTGATAACACACATGTAAAAGTTTTTTTGAAAAATAGAATCAAATCTAAACTCGATAATACGAGATTATCAAGATGGCAAGTTTTATGTCAAAATTATATTTTTATTATTAAATCTTATAAAAATATTCTTGCAAATTTCTTAACAACATTGATGTTGATGCCATCATGAAAATACAGAGAAATTTGAGGAAACACCTTGAAATGTTTAAAAACGAGTTTAACAAGCTTGTCCTTAATGCAGAAATTGCGGTAGACTACAACAAGCTGATAAAAGCACTGTCTCTGGTAACTCTATCCTCTAGGCTATTTAGAAACCACTGGCTTCTAAAAATGAGAGTTTTTTTACTACAAGACTCTATACATGTAGCAGGGGATTCAAGTATCCCTAGCCCAATTGTTTAAGTCAGGATCATCTTTAGATGAGTGACTAACAATTTCGGTTTAGAATAAATCTAGCTAGCAGATTAGATCAAGTTATAATACATAGATGATGAGTCCAAGTATCGATATCACAAAAACTAATATTTAATTACTAGAATTTTTATTACTTAACTTAAGCTAGACAAAATAAATAAAAAGATGGTATATAAATTATTAATCTAAACAATTAAATAAAATAATTGCAATTAAAAACGACATATTCAAATATCAATGAGGGATTCAACTTCAAATAAAGAACTAAGACACACAACGGTACCAAACTATTACTATGTTGACACGTGTTAAAATTCAATTAATTATTTAAATCTTGACAATCACAATGAAATCTCCAATTTATTTATTAAACGATTCTTCGGGTTAATAAACTTATTTAAATATAACAGTTCAATTATTTCTAATTGAATTTAATTAGATCTAAATGCCTTAAATCTTCTTGGAATTTCAGTTTTCATCTAAAACTGCACATTGAAACCGAATACTATTTTTAGTCAGTTTAATCATGTGTTGATGACGTCTTTGTTGCTATATTTAATCAATCAACTTCCGATTCGTGATTAATGAACAAACATGTAAATAGTTGATCAGGCTATCAACAAGAAATATTAAACCAACATCAATCAATAATTAAAATCGAGAAAAATAATATATTAAAAATAAATCAAATATCAAACAAAGTATTGTTTGACCCTATCATAGTCTCAGTCTAAAAAAATTTATTTCATAAAATTAAAACAAAGCAAAGACACAATGTTTGAATTCATAAGAATAAAATCTAGGAAAGAATAAGAAAATCTTAGCATGGTTGGCGTGATTCTCCCTTTGAAGTTGTTGTCTTTATCCTCTCTATTAGACTCTAACAACTTCTACCTTCTTCCAAGTCTCTCTTCCTCTCTGCTACTATCTGGGTAAAGTCTTCTCTGTTTGTTCTCTTCCCTCCAGTTCTCTGCTTCGTCCAAGTCTTTTGTCCCTTCTCTGCTTCCTTCTTTCTGTTTTCTCTCTAGTCCTCCCTAGTATTCTTTGTTTGTTCTCTTCCCTTCACTTCTCTGCCTCTCTCTTCTTTTTCTGTCCATTCTCTACTTCTTTTCTAGTCTTCTCATGTAAGTTTCTTTTACGTCTATTTTTATCTCAACTTCATGGGCCTAATCTTCCAAATCTTCGAAGCTCTTATCAAGTCCAAAAATTGTAGATAAGATTATAGAGTTTACTCTCTATCAAGATCTACACAAATTTTTTTCCAAAACTTCAATATTCTCAAAGAATAAAATATGAGAATATTTTATTTCATTTCTTTTGGTATTTTGTTGTCTTTGAAGTCTTGTAAAATCATCTTATCTAAAAAATTAAGTGTTTTTCCTCTTTCATTCAAATCTAACATCATTATAAAATTAATTCAGATAAGCACCTAATTAGAGATAAAATTTCTAGATAATCACAAATATTATAAAATTAAATCCCTAAAATCCCTATAAGATTTGGGTTTATTAATGAGTCGGCTCAAGCAAAAAAATGAAGCTCTAGATCCTTATCTGGAGCATTTAAGTCAACCCTTCACCTCGAAGATAGAAGAGGGAGAGAACAACCTTAGACCTCAAATCGACAAGGAAAAATTTAAGGTTGACCTTAGACCTCAAACGGATAAGAGAAAGTATAATGTTGATACTAACGAGCTTATAGTTTCTCTATTTCAGGTATATCAACAAAACTGAGTTAAATTGGGAAAAAAAAGATATCAACTCAACCACAATCCGAGTTGATATTGCCTGAAAGTATCCTAAGATATGGATGAAAACCAAATTCCTATCCTAAGGAAGTCAAAGCATGAAATGAATTTGGGGCTCTTGCCTCGATTTATACTACATCACCCAGCTTCCCAGAGATTTCAGCACTACCCAGATGAATCCAGGAAGTTGTTCACGAAGCGTGGGCAAATAATGATTATTTGTCCAAGGAAGATATTCTGGAACTATACTTTTTCAATGTGGCACCAGAACCAGCCAAAAAAAGCTAATACGAAGCATTTCATTTCATCAAGTTAAGGAGATCATACATAAATATTTTGAAGTTCATCAAGGATCCGCCAGAAAATGAAACACCTCTCATTTCATCAATCAATGAAGATGACATCTCCACTCGACGAGCATGAAGATTATTAGTATGTCTCACATAGATGGAAAATTCAAATTTTCATTTAAGTTTTATCACAATAATGTAAATGGATTTTTCTGTTAAAATACTATGACATGAAAAATTAAATTTTTTGCAGAAGATACATTTGAAAACAAGCTTTCGGAGAGCAAAGAATGTAAGGACTGTGTATCGTATTATCGTAAATCTTATGTTGATTATCGATAATTCCTGAAATTATCATGTGATTACGTATATGATGTATATCATGACAATTAAAGTGAAAAAATAGGTGGTGAGGATGAAAAGATTGTATTAGAAATTGATTTGTGTGTGAAAAGTATGCTGAATCGCAATAGAAAAGTGACATATGTTACAGTTTTTAGCATAATTAACTGCGTATTAGTCCAAATGAAATAAAAAATTTCATTGGAAATCTAATACATAGTACTAAAACTTTCATTTTTTGCGTTTTGTCCAAATCCATTTGAAAATAAGGGCAAAATCATCCCGAAGTGTATCGTGTGTGTTGCAGTTTCTGTACTGACATATTTTGAGAGAATGAGCATAACTCTCGCATCCTATATCCAAATTGAGTGAGGTCAGTGGCAAATGAAAACTAAGACATAGAGCTACAATTTTTATGTTGTACACCTTTGTTAATTCAAAACTTAAAATAACGTTTCGGACAGAACAAGTCGAACTATGGCACAACAGTTTGTGCGCCCCAGCGCGTGGCCAAGCCAAATGGTGTCCGGCAGTAGCAGGCTCGCTAGGATGCCCAATTTTGACCGCCCTAGCTCCGATACAGCTGTTGCACAATATTTAAGGATGATAAGAATGAAGGTTCTTCATTTCTTTTGTTGAAGCTTCGAGAGAAACCGAGGAAACTCAAATTCCACCGTACGAATCTACCTCGAAACGTTGTCCAAACTTGGAACAAAATATATATTCGGAATCCCCGCGTCAAGAGCTTCTTTTTGAGGTAAGTTTCTTCTAGTTTTAGCACCTTTAACTATTAAAGTGCTGGAATAGCATGTATTTGAAGTCGAGATTCATACATATGATAGAATAAACAACAAGAAACTAAGTTTTGAAGTCGGAATTGAATTATGCTATGATTTTGATTTGATATGAATTTTTGAAGTTTCAAACGATATTTGAAACTTGTATTGTTGATTTTGAATGATTTTATTGATTGCAATGAATATGTTATTGATGAAGATAGATTTTTATACTGAAATCTTCAAGCTACATCGACTGGAAACAAAGAATTGAGGTATGTTGCGACCGAGTAACATACGACATGTATCTGTATCATATGATATATGTTTGATTGATTTGATTGAGAATATGTGTCTATATGCCTTATTTGTTGAGTTGATGTGACATACATGACATAAACGTTGAGATATGATCCTTGGATAATTTGATATGATTGATTTGATTCTGGGGTTTGCGAATACGATGTTATGTTTGACATTATATGGCCATTAAAGCATAGTTATTAGTGGCCCCGATGATTGATTGAGATTTGGGATGTAATGGCGCTTTGTCGACGCTATCATACAAGTATCCCTGATTGAGGCCAGTGTGCCAGCTCGAGCATTGATTTGATAGCGATTCGATTGATTCTGAGATATGCTCAGTGGAGGCATTTGACCTTATAGCTCCACGACATACATGCATTGCATACCATATATCATTATTTAGATACGTGTGGTATATATTGTGGTTGTTTCAGACTGAGCTTTGCTCACCTAAGAGGGGGCTGTTGTTGTCTTTGTATGTAGACAATGACAGGTAATCCAGGATATCAAGATACCGGAGAGGGTGCTTCTAGAGGGAGTCACAGTTGATATTTGAGGTGTTATTGTCGATCCCAATATATATGTATCTGTATACCGGGGCATGTCTCGATGATATGATTTGTTGTTATATTAGTTGTTTTGATTATGTGTTGGCGGATTTTATAAGGTGAGATGAAATACTATTTTTAGTATTCAAATAATATATTTTGGGCTCATTATAAAAAAAATTTAAACTCGTTTTCCGCTGTAATTAATTGACCCTAATCAAATTGTATTGTAATAAAAATTAGGAGTTAAGGAGCCCACAAAGAAACTCGTAGAAAATTCTGCAACGTGGATCATGTTGGGAGATGGTCAGTAAGCATCTGCCCATAGTGTCCGAACAAGAAAGATCCAGAGTTTGAGAAAGGTTTTCGACCAAGATCTGACCAGAAACATAACGCAATAACAAGACCAAGTGGTGAAGGACCATACAAGTCACTTTTTCCAATGAATCATACAAAAGAAAAAGATCCTCTGACAACGGTAAAGAAAGCATATGATCCAACCAATCTATTTAAAAAGGATGAACAACTCAAAAACCACAAAAAAACGAACCACTAACTAATGGTTTGACGGGACCACTTACTACACGATGTTGTTGCCCACAACTAGCAATAATGTAAAGAAATAATTCAAGATTGAAGTCCATATTTCAAATCTGTAAAGGCTTCTAAATATATCAAAACAAAAGGAAGATGAAGACATCATTCAATTTCTTCATTTTCTTTCAAATAAATTTGTGATATTTCTCTTTCTATTTGATGTGTATTGTATTTTCGTAGCTAAGCAAGTTTATCTTCTTCTGCAGGAGATTACTTTGTAATAATATTATGTATGTTTGAATAAAAGAATCAGAGCTTATTTCTCCATGTATTATTTTCAAAATTAAACTTATTTTCATATACACCTCGAGGTAGGAAACAACACAGAGTTGTGTTAAGTGAATTTGAAGGGATCTACTTTAAGAACCATATGTTGCGATTGCGTGATTAAGCTGTGAGGAACATTTTGTAAAACCCGATGGATACGACCCGACGACATTCTGGTCAAAAGATAAAATGTTTAATTTATTATAAGGATACATGATGGGTCATAAAAAATCTGTGATATATAGTCTGAAAACTTTGGGCAACCTTATTTTTTTGGACAAACTCAATAAATATAACAATGTTACGTACTGAGATCTCTTAAAAAAAATTAAAAAAAATAGAAAACATGTGTAAAACGAGAATAAAGATTGAATATAAATTTTTTTTAAACAAAATGGATTAAACGAGGACAATGAAAGAAAAAAACTAAATTAAGAATAACCAAAACAGGAATTACCCCTAATTTTCTCATCCGATGAATTGAACCTTTCATAAAAATTATATATTTTCCTTCTTGGCTTTTACTTCAAGATTTGTGACTCAACGCGTGGATCTCAAATGTGATTTGTGATCTGGTCGCAGAAGGGCAAAATGGTCTTATCAGCGGTTTAGTGTTGGTGACGTAAGCCGGTAATTAGCTTCCATGTTCAGGGTAATCCCGTAAATTCCCCCTCTCCACAACTCTATTCAGTGTTCCCCCTCGCCCTGCATTTCATAGCGAAACCGCAAAAAAGAAACCATTGCTCCGCCGTGCAAAGCCGAGGAATCTGAGCCTTCTTCCCGATCATCTCTCAAAAACCACATTTCAGATACCAACACTATGGTGTGGTAAGCGAATTTCTAGAGTGAAGCTGATCCGACTCTGTACCGCCTTTCCGATTTCCACCATTTCATCTGTTCTCACGCGAAAATCAAGTTAGTTTCTGTACGATGTTTTTTCAGTTATAAGTTCTTATGTGAGAAGCCTCGACTTTCTCGTTCGAGTTTAATTTTTTGTTTGTCATTTCGTTTGCTGTGGTTTTGTTTTCATGTGTGTGGATCTGAAGATTGGTTCTGGTGGATTCGTTAGATGAGAATATATGCTATCTGTATAGGTTGGGTGTAGGGGCGATAAGTGTTCTTCGTCTCCTGTTTTGGCGGTTTTTGGACGAGATCTTAAACTTCTGATTGCTTGAGATTCGATTTTTAGTGTGCTGATTTCTGGAGCTGTTAACTAGTTTGATATTTTTGGAGTACCTAATTTTGTAGTTAATAGTAGTGGACAAGATAACAATCGGAGGATTGTTACTCTGTGGATTGATAGCATGAAGACTCTAGTCGTCGTTCCTCATCAGAAGAATCACCATCAGTATTATGATAGCAACCCTGGCCACAACACTACAAAATTGGTATCGTTTGGAGATGTCGCTGCTGGCCATTTTCAGGGGATTAATTGCGGGACTTCTCATCGCGGAGCAGGGTTACTCCCAACTCCTATGAAATCTTGCTACTCCATTCCTGTTACATTTTCGGCCAAAACCCCGTCACCAACCATCAATGGAAGCCAAAAAAGCTCCAAAAGAAACACAAAAAGCTGTGCAATCCCTATCCCATTTGATAGAAAGTTTGAAAACAATGATAGGTCACCCGATGATGGTTTTCGTTTTTCTGAGCGTTGGGCTGGACCTGCCTATTCAAATTCCCCTCCTCCACGCTCTTTACCCATGCCAAAGTTTTCCTTTCAGCCTACCAGAACTGTGTCCCTTGACTTGGCTACCTCGCCCTGTGAAAATGATTTGTGTATTATCCTGAATTCTGCACCTGCTTCTCCATCCAGGTTGCACAGCCCGTTGCCTGGTGATCTTTATAACAGCTCCGACTCTGCAACTAAAACCCTGCGTCGCATCCTTAATCTTGACGTTACTGATGAATGAAGGATTTGGATCATTTAGTGCTCCTGTGAATAAGTTCTGAAGTAGGTTAGTGGTAGACTGTATAGCATGAATAAAAATTGATTCAGGGATAATTTCTTATTAGGATTCCTTTCGGAAGTGTGTCATGAGTGGTGGCGGTGGTGGCTGTGCAAGTGCTCTAATGGGTTGTTGGTAACCTGTCTCCATATATATGTAAAGTCGATTATGTCTGTTTAGGAAATTTGAAGGTTGCTCAGACATGGATTTCTCCTGGGTGAAAGCATTGAAGTAAAAAGCTTTGTCTGCCCAATATCAATGAAAGATGAATAGACAAGATTGGAGAATTGACTGCTTAATTGAGCATATTCAGCATGGAGGAGTCCACAATGTTCGAAATTGCAATTGAGGTCTTCAATGTATCTCTTCAGGGGAGGATCTTCACTCATGTTTTCCCTGTTTTTAGTTGATTTATATCTTCTAGTTAGGTACATGTATATGCTGTAGATCCCTAATATGGTTGTCTGTAGATTTTTATCTTATCACCTCCTTACCCACTCTCTGCCTGATATTCAACTTGGCCTTCATGATTTTCTATATCTTCAGTTGAATACCAACTATATGTTTACAATTTAGTCTCTCTGTTATTGACTACCTGAATTGTTTCATCATTTTCTGAATTGTTTCATCATTTTCTTCTTCCCTGTACCTCAATGCCTCTATTTTCTTTTCTTTTGAAGTGGTTCTCACTTCTGCGTCTTAACCTGCAAAGATGTGGTTTTCCCCTTCTCCATCTTTCTGGTTTTTAAAAAGGAAAAATGGGAAGGAAAATAGATATAGCTTATCTGTATGCTTTCAGCTTTTAGGTTTGATCCTTGTTGAGCTGTCTTCTATTCGCGTAGCTTATCCTCGTTGCCGAAAGTGGTTCATGATGTCTCTACTCCGAGTCCTTGGGCTTGATCCATGTTGGGCTGTCTTTTTATTAGCTTTGCCTATTCCACTATGTTGAAAGTTGGTTCATAGATGATCTATTGGCACCAGTGGTTAGGCTGATTCCATTTGAGCTCTCTTTTGTAAGCTTTACTTCTTGATGCTCTCTTATGAAAGCTGGTCCAACCACTTCTACCCTGGTGCTAAAGTTCATTTTCATTGGAGATTGTGTTCATACCCAACTGTAACCTCTGGTAATTTTACTAGTTTTTTCACCTTCTTTATATTGATTCTTATTGCATTTTCACTTTTAATAATCTATCTTTTTCATGTTTTTGATAGTGTTTGTATGGGTGCTGATTGAAGAAGATACTTCTGGTGGCTGTGTCAGTTCCTTGTTAAACTTTTCAGAAATGGGTGTACTTTATATGTGGCTCTATACACTGTTTATGTACATGTAACGAGCTTGTGTAGTTCGGAACTTCTGGGAGACTTTTGAATAATCTTTTATATCTTTCTAGTTTTTCTAGACAAGGATCTTGATAGGCAAGAATATTACTCTCTCATAGAGGTTTGCTTAGACTTTCGGCATATTTTCAAGGTTCTAATATGTTATCAGCTGACAAAAATATGGTAGGAATCTACATAGCTATGAGATAACCTTTTTTCTCCTTCTCATTTCTGTGTGCGGAGTTCATGTTTTTAATGACAAAAGTGTGGGTTTGCTTTGCGGGGGTTATGTGAGTGTAAATACTTTGAAGGTTTCGTCAACTTGCTTTCCGGTGGGGCCGTTCTATCATTGTACTAGAAAATTATGTATTTACAAAGTTGAATTTTTTGTGATTTGTCTTCAATAGCCAACTTTGTTTTCTGGTACTGTTCCGAAAATGAATCAAACCCCTTTACTCATTTCACTATTTTTGAAAGACTTTTGCGTAACATGGATCATATTATGCTTAAGAACGAAAAAAAAATTGTGGTGATAATTATTTGATTAATCTTAATTTATAATTCTTTGTAAAAATACAGAAGAAGTTAGAGCTCAATTTCTGACGCAGAAAATGTCCCTATTGAAACGAAATTTTTTGGATGATTATTCATTTTATACTCTTGTTTTTAGTCGAACATGAAGTTTTTGGGTTTCAGTTGATTCTTATTAGGTACTCGCCCTTCACAAGTACAGAACCGTAGAAATATATTTTCACAATCTCATTTACATTTGCCTTTTTTTAATAGTTATTGAAGTTTTGGAGTGAACATTTGAAGGTAGGTCCAAATGAATTTATTTATTTTACATATGCTAAATTTCTCTAAAAGACCTGCATTTTGGATTATGTGCTTGGAAGAACCAATTTAGATAATTAAATCATTTATTAATAAGGCTTTCGTGTTGAGATGATACTCGAACCTGATATTAACTAGCCCTTGAAGCTACACCACCATAATCTTTGCTTAATAATGAAGGGAATGGTCCTATTTGTCTGGATATTACAACTTATGCTCAAAGAAACGATAACCATTTTTTGTTTAATTTTGTCATTTTATTAGTTTTTTGAGTAGGTCTCTTGTAAGACGGTCTCACGTATATTTTTATATGTGAGATGAGTCAATCCTATCTATATTCACAATAAAAAATAATACTCTTAGCATAAAAAATAATACTTTTCATGGATGACCCAAATAAGAAATCCGTCTCACAAACTACTATCCGTGAGGCTGTCTCACAAAAGTTTTTGCCTGGTTTCTTATACTTTAGAGTATACCGAATCAGCATAGCTCTCCTTCTGAGACAGCAACCAATATTGTTCGCTATGCATCTCACAAATGTCTTATCAATACACCAGATGACTTGGAACCAAACTTTGCGAAATATTTTGTATCGTGATTCTCCATTACGAAGAAATCAATACTTTCTATAGTTGATTGCGAACGATGGTTTAGGCTTGATTTTTACTGTTCGATGTTTGTATGGCGGCCTCTGTTTAGACTAGTTCATTCTTTGTCTCTCTGAATTTTCATAGAATTACGAGACACATGTTGGGTATAAAACGAGAATTAATCCGAGTGAAGTATATACTCATTTGTTTGTATGAATGATAGCATAACAATAATAGAACAACCCTTTATTAAACAGATCGTCACTAACTATTTAGATCCCAACGTTTAAATGGTTAAGTAATAAAGATTGATTTTACAATAAGTATGACTTATTTCCGGAAAATAAAGATGAAAGTCGATTTAGCGGTGCCATTCAACTAGCTGCCGTTTTCATTTATATGATGATAGGTGGTGGGAGAATTTTTTTTACATTATATCTCTGCCTCTAGCTCATTATGTATATGTATCCACGAGAGAGGAATTCAAGAGAAAAAGAAAGCAAAAAAAAAAAAAAAAATTCAAGAAATATTTCACATCGATGTATGAAATTCAGTCCTTGGGCCACGTCATGTTCCCACTCAACTAAAGGGATGGAAAATTTGGAATTCTTTGTTCAAAATCTCTTTTTGAAGATGCTCCATTCCTCTGAAACAAGAAAGTGGAGCAGAGAGACTCATATTCAACTCGGGTTCTAAAAATTGTCATCCAACTTCGGGTTCTTCATTCCGTCAATGATCATTTCTTGACAGCGGCATTCATGGCTGCAAAATGCTTTTTCACCTCTAAAAAGTAAAACCAATTCCAAATATCAAATCCCACAAATAATAAAGCCATTAATGAGTTAAACAAGAAAGTTTAGGCCACAAACTGAATTAACCTGTAAATGTAAATATCTTTGCCTTGTTCAAGAATGTCTCCGCAAGTGTGACAATAGCTCAAGAAATTTGGTGATGGAGAAGTTGAAACATTGATTTCAAAACCACTTTCCATTTCCCTTGGATGATCAGAAGTTATGTCATCATCATTTACGCAGCAATTCTCCACAATACAATCATCGAAAATATGAGTGGTTTTTGGATTCGGACCGTGTGTGATCACGCAAGTGTAATCCTCAGAAAGCTCCATTTCTTTCAAAGATAACTGCCTGCTAAAGTTCTTATCCGGGTTGCCGGAAAAAGGGCTGAAGCACTGAGAATTCCTAGTCTTGATTCCGAAATCCCCCGTAGATTTCGGAGATTGAGCCGGAGAATGTGAAGAGGTATGATCATTGGATGGAATCTGCACCTTAAGCTTGGATCCAAACAGAACCATTCTGCTCAATGGCTTGCTAAAGTTTCCATTTTCATCATTCTTCTCCTCATTGATTGAATCAATAAGAGCCAGTCCAATAGCTTCTTGTTCTTGTTTACTTGGAGGATTGGATAGACTGATATCATAGCCAAAAGGGTTCACAAAACTGGATGAAACTTTGGGGTCAAGGATTGAAGTTGGACTCATTACATTAGCTTCTGCATCAGTAATACTCTTGGTCAAGAAGAATCTTTGTGATCCCAAGAAAGATGATATAGGTGTGGTGGAAGTTCTAGTAGGAGAAAGAAATGAATTGCTTTGATCCGCCATGAGAGCTTGCTTGCTGGCCTCTGTTCTAGATCTAT
Source organism: Primulina huaijiensis (assembly GCF_012295235.1). Classification (NCBI taxonomy): domain Eukaryota; kingdom Viridiplantae; phylum Streptophyta; class Magnoliopsida; order Lamiales; family Gesneriaceae; genus Primulina; species Primulina huaijiensis. Next base: position 6,612,937 of record NC_133308.1, on the reverse strand, counting down.
TACTCTCCATTATGACACTAAAACCAGTCAATCTTTTCAAGCCAATACTTCTTCTGTAACGAATCGAACTGCAAAGAACAAAAAATACCAGAAATGAACAAAAATTACGAACACCATAGAACAAAAGGTATAATGAGCATCAAATAAAAGTTAAAAACAAATAATAGATTTCTAAAGTAAAGAACTAACCAGGAACTAGACGTTTTGTTAACTCCATGAACAGCTGATGAAAGACACAAACAATAGAGAAGGAAACTTCCCCTTTTCTTCGCCTTAAAAGAACAGAAACAAAAGTAGGTTTCCTCTCAAAAGCACATAACCGATTAAAGAAGTATAAAGTAACAAAGTTGATTAAATTTTTTTTGTGAGATTTAGAATCTCTGCTAAATCTCATTGGCCTCCATATTTACAACCATCACAGTAAATATAAAACCCCGTCTTTCCTTAAAGATAAATTAATAATCTTTTCACACTTTCCTTCCTTTCCTCGACAAAATATGAGCTTAATCCCCATCAAGCTTGCAGCCCAGATACAAATCAACACAAGTTTCCATTTGCTATTTAATTTTACCACTGGGAGAGAAATATCTACCAAATGGGCCTGTAGAAACTTTGCATGAAAGAGAGCTTCGCTAAGAAATAGATCAACAATGGCAGATTTTGCTGCTTTTAAAAAAAGGAAGAAGAAGAATTATTAATTATTATTATTTTTTTGAAAATGATGGGAAGAAATTAAAAAACAAGAAAAAGCAAAATTAACGTAATAAGGGCCCCTCTTCATTTAATATTTTCACACATTTTGGATTTTAGCCATGAATTGTTCACGACAATAATTTTCTATTTTTTTATAAAACTATTATTTGGTGTAAGATGTTATTTTATATAATCAATGATTTAACTTTTAAATATGATCGTTTGAATAATTATTTAAAATTATTGATAAAATATAATAAATATATGTAAATTTTAAACATTATTAAAAAAATTATTTATATAATTTGAGATTATGTTAAAGTAAAATAACAATCTTTTATTATTAGATTGATTTTGTTACAACTGTATTCGATATTTTGGATGAGTGAAGCTGATATTAATAAAAAATTAGAAAAAATATATTTAAAGAACTATATAATATTTTGTCTACAAAAATTTAAAGAATAAATAAATAAATTTCAAAAATTCACAATTTTTGACATTAATTAGATAAATGAATTTTGATAAAAAATTTTAATTATTTTTTAGAGTATAAAATTAATACTAAAGTTCTAATTAAGATGCACAATAATTTCAATTTATGACAGTCAATATATTAAAAATTAAGGATGAAACTCTTCACAAAAAATTTGAAAAACCTAATATTATATTTATAAAAAATATATTTTATTTAATGTTTTTAGATAATATGCATAACTAAATATATATATATATAGAATAAGTTTATTGTGAGACAATTTCACGGATTTTTATTTTTGAGACGAGTAATTCTGCTCTTATTTAAAATAAAAAGTAATAATTTTGAAATAAAAAGTAATGTTTTTTATGAGTGATCCAAATAGATGATTTGTCTCACAAAATTGACCCATGAGACCGTCTCACAAGAGTTTTTATAAAATATAAAGTATTACAAAGCCCAAAATCATAACCGAAATTAAATGAAATTACATAAAAATTTAGTTTATATTTTCAAGAAACATCATATTCAAATGAAATTTTAAAAAGAAAAATCGAAAATATTTTACATTTAAATGTATTTTATACTAAAGTTATGAGTAAGATGCATAATAATAATTTCAATTTACCAACCATTAATATATCAAAAATTTACAATGACACTATTTATTAAAAATTTAGAAAATATAATATTATATAAAATATTATAATATATTTAATATTTTAGATATATGTAGAACTAAATATATAAAATTATTATAAAACTAAAACTATAACCAAAATTAAATAAAATGACATAACTAATGCATATATTTAAATTTAATTTATNTATGTAGAGACATGTTGTTTCATCAATGTGGTGTCCCTTCAATGCCTCTCTTGGCGCATGAAACAATTGTTTAAGTTTTTTCTTCTTATTTTGATTAATTTAAATTCATTAAGCTTTAAAACATTACAACAATCTCCACATGAATGAAATTAATTCATAAATGTACGTGATATCAAAAGAGAGTATATACATAAAGATTATCACATTAGGATATGTGGTTTTGGCCTTGAACCTTCCTTAACATAGTGTTATCAGATTTACTATGTCACAAAGTGAACTTGATGTCTTGAAATTCTTGACAGTTTGTGTAAAATCAGACAACAATATCTATACGATAGCTTCCCTACCATTTTTATTTGGTTCTTTATCGTCTATGTCCATTTGACCATAGAACATTTCTTGGTTTCACAAGTGTTTCGTTGAGGCGGCCCGTCCTCACACTTACATAGGTGGTTTCTTTTTAAGAGTACATGTAACACCCGAAAATCAGTCCACGTAAACCGCATGCATGAAAATTATTTAAAATGCTTATTTATTTTATTAATGCTTAAATTATATATTTTATATGATTAAATATTTAAATTGCATGATTTCATGAATTAAGGATTTTGCTCGGCTATTCGATACTAGGTCGGGGAAAAAAGACCGCAGACGACCAAGATGAAAATATTTTTCAATAAATGCTTTTAAGGCTCAATAATATGATTTAAATAAGATTAATTTTTTCTAAAAATACTGGTGAAACGTCTACTATTTGTTTTTCTTTAAAATATACTAGAAATATTTTTTTCTTCTTTTTTAGCTTTCGGCCAAACTATGCTATACATATATAAATATACTTTGTACCATTTAAAATAAACCAACTAACCTATTATTTAAAAATCTAAAAACGTAGTGCAAAACATAAAATCGTCAAAACAAACCTAAAACTAGCATTTTTCAAAAATAACTTAAACTCTTAAACCCTCTCAAAAATTACTCAAAATCATAAAAAATCATAAAATCTTTAATATACTCTTAAATCATAATAGTGCGAAAAAACTAGCAATGGTCCTCGGCTTATGTGCAACATCAGTCCAGCCAGTTTAACCATCAAGTCATCTAATATCATTATAAATATTCTCACCTGTATCATTCACACCTAGTGAGTTTATTGACTCAACAAACCTTAACCATTATAATAAGTAGTACGTATACATTCACACGCAATAATGAAAAATTCTCTTAATAAAATAGATTTTCATGAACATGCATAACTTAAAACCTTTTTCCTTTCATCATAACCTTTCCTTTCATCATATACGTATATGTTTCCCTTTATTGAATTCATATTAATAATTGTTACTTTCGTTTCCGCTTTTGGTCGATTGATCAATCTTACGTATAACCATGGTACCAGGCGACGGGGACATCAGCGACACTCTTACCCGTCAACTGAGCCTTGGCCTTACATATGATCATATTCTTTCATATTTGTATTCGTATTCTATTAGTCACAATCAAATCACTTGTTGGGTGCAATAATTGTCCTTGCTTGGTAGAGCGATCGAACCGTGATGCTTGAGCTGCTGTGTGGTTTAAAAGATTTGAGTTGCACCATTACTACTAGCTATAGCTTTTGGTAAAGTGGTAAGCACTCAGTCCTACAATTGGTATCAGAGCCAAGGTCACGGGTTCGATTCCCATTGATTGCAAGGAGTGCAATTATTGGGAGGGAGATTGTTGGGTGTAATAATTGTCCTTGCTTGGTAGAGTGATCGAACCGTGGTGCTTGAGTTGCTATGCGGTTTAAAAGATTTGAGTTGCACCATTACTACTAGCTATAGCTTTTGGTAAAGCGGTAAACACTCGGTCCTACATCACTTCCTTCAATCCTTTCATCATATCCATCACTTGTAAAAAATTCATGCATATAACATTTTTATTTTAAACCAAGCATGCAACACGTCTTTTATTTTTATAGTTTTTATCAAAAAATTCCATAATCTTTCAAAATAAACATTTTAATATTCATTACAGCATTCAGAGAATTGCCAGGACGTCTAACATTTTTCAGGTGTAAAATGACAGTTTTTCCCTTTAAACCCCAACTTTTCCAATTTGCCCTTAGACCTTAAAACGATGACCCGAATCCATTGAAACATAACATAACACCTTAAAATACACTCATAAACACTTCTTAGTCATAAACTTAAGCTCCTAGACTAATTTCTAATTCGTTTTAAAACTTTAACCTACGTCCCGGTTTTATCCCGAATCAACTCGAAACTTCACCAAACTTTAACCATAACTTATCAACACCTAAAAATACCATATGCAACCCAAATCAAGCCGTTTAGAACCCTCGGAATAGCCTAGATAGCCTACTGAATTTTCTTGCCCTTTTGCTCGAAAACCCTAGCCCAATAAACCATGATTCCCTTCGATCCTAGCCTCTAATCGTGTGGACCAGACCATATATGACCTTTCTGGGACCCTAACCGAACCCCTTAGACCCACTTAGACCAGCCTCTACAGGTCATGCACGCCAGCCCTCAAGCCCGTGCACCCTAAGCCTTGTGCGACCCCAAGCTTCCACCTACAGCCCTAGGCCTTGCACCAGCCTTCCCACAAGCCATCTAGGACCATGCCTCAGCCCTCTTAATACCCCTGGACATGACCCAAACACAGCCCGAGCCGCACCCTTCTAGGAAACCCAAGTTTGAAACACTAGTTCCTTCAAACCTCAATAACGTGCGGCCCCCTTCTACCCTAAATCATAGCAGCCTACATCATGCATCATAAGACCCTTAAACATACTGAAATTCGTCCCATCTAGTAGCCCTACCTTGGCAGCCCTTTGTGCATTATTAACATGAATTTAAAAGCATGAAAACTCAAGGTTTATCATGTACCAGCCATAGAAACGAAAATATATAAAAGGAGATCAAGTTTTTCATGTATGCATGTATAAACACACATAATATGATATAGACGATGAGTGAAGGAAGATTAAGGCATGCCTTTGCATATTTCACACATGAAAAAACAATCCTTGACGCGAGAGACGTTGGCGGAGAGACGGGGGAGGAAGCTTGCTGCGTTTTTATGCCTCAAAACTGACGTGAATGTGCTGATGTGTGGTGTGTGTGTGGCTGAGAGCAACCCTAGGACTCTAGAGATTGGTGTGCGTGAGTTTTGTGTTATAGATTAGGGTTTAGAAATCAATCTTTGGTATTAAATAATAAGGTGAAAAGCTTGGCCCAAAAACTTTGGTATAATAGGCCCATTAGGCCTATTAGAAAGTAGATAAAATATTTCATTTAGGAAAGTTTTTGAAAATATTATCCGAATTCTCAAAAAAGTCTTTATTTTCGTCAAAAATCGATTACCTGTTTAAAATACGATTCATCGCGTAAAAACACCTCAAAAGACCCTATTTTTTAAAATATCATATAAAATATACCACATAATAAATAATTAAAAATAATAATTTAATAAAAATATTTTTTTTACGATCTCCGGTCTCAGTTCCTCGATCGCGTCTCGAATAACCATTTAAAAAACAGTTTTATGCATTCTAATATAAAATCATATTTTAAACATGTAAACATGCCTACCAAATTGAATTATGCATTAGAAATAATTCAATTATTCATTTTTCTTAGATTTGCATGCAGTTGGATTACGTAATCGCATTTTGGACTTTACAACGGGAGTCTAAATTATTTTACGAGTCGAGCTTTAATTTATCTGAGAAGTCAATTTTAGTAAAACGAAGGACTTTAAGAGCCAAAAAGTTATTATTTATGAAAATGATTTTTGTAAACTTTTATTTTATAATTAAATGGACCTTAATGGACCTAATTTATCTAGGAGTGATGTGCCTAATTATTCTTAAACCAAAAACCTTAAAAACCCTAAATTTTAACACATGAATTTCAAAAATTATAAAACCAAGACTAGGGCTCTAAGACTCCTCGTTGGCTCACAAAACACACACTAAAATTTTCGAAAATCTCAAGGCAAAAATCTAAGGCAAGTTTCTTCCCGTTCTCTCCTCTTCGCAACCCACGCCAACGATTGAATTTTTGAGCATTTTTAACACATATGCACGTTTCTAAACTTTATTTTTGTACCGTTCAAATCATAATATGTATGTTTTATGTTTTGAAGCATGAAAATTATGTTGCACAAATTATTTAATGTTTGAACGATTATTTTTCAAAGTTGTGATGTTTCTATACAAATATGAATCGTGTGATGAATTCTAAGGGGATTGCTTCCAATACGGGACGTTTATGGGTATTAAAAAAAGTCGTTTAACGGAAGAACGTAGGCTGGAAACGAGCCAGGCTAAGGGGAAGATGAACCTAGGGTTTTTATGGGTTTTTGGGGGACATGCTTGTGGTTAGGGATCAGCTAAGGGGTGAGGCATCGCCCAGGGCTTGGTTCAGGCCCTGTGCTGGCTGGAGACTTGTGTTGGAAAGGGACTAGGAGGCTAGGACGTATATGCAGCTTGTGGACAGCCGCGAGCCCAAGGGCACTGTGGTGCGCGTGACTTGATGATAAAAGAGAGGGACCGTGCGCGGTTCAATCAGGGCTAGGGGGTTCCAGGATGGTACAAAGGGATTTGGTCTAGGTCGGGACTCAAGCTGGACACGGGCAGGCTTGGCTAGGGGCGCAACCTTGGTTGTGGAGATTTTAGGAGGATGTGGATGCGTGAAGGGTAAGATGTCGCGTCTAAGCGTGGTTCAGGGGCCCGATATGGTCCAGGAGCGTGGGCTGGTGGTCTGGCTCGAAGATGGCTGGGGGATGGTTCGGTGCAATGGTTACCCGAGGGGTTCTACGAGAAAGAAAGCTTCGAATATGGCTTAGGCTATGGGAGAGGGGTTCGAACCGTGGTCCACGGGGGCTGCTTCGCGGTTCACGGGGGTAGAGTAGGAATGATTAATCTAAGATTAAATTTCAGAAGAAAATATTAAGTTTTGAATTAATTCGGATTTAAAACTCTTCACGGTTTAGCTATTAAATAATTAAATCCAGAGGCTCGGGTTTACGTCTAAGAAAATTATTAAAAGTCAACAATAAGTTTATACGATGCTATGGGATATGCTCGAGTCAAGAAAAATAAGAAAAATCAAAATTGAAAAGTTTGGAGTGTTGGGGTAAAATTGTCATTTTATGTTCCGAGTAGTTCGAAAGGTCTGACAGAGTCCCGAGGAATCATAATACATGATAAATGATATTTTAAAATGTTTATGTTGAGCGTATGATATTTTTATGATAAATGCTAAAGTTTTATGATAAATGCTAAAGTTGTGCGATTATCTCAAAATTCTATTTTTACGGTTTTTGAAGGACACGATATGTTATAATAAATTGAAAGAAAAAATATTTAGAAAGATGTGAATTGATTGTGACACATAGGATATGTGAGGAATCCGTTTTAAAAAAGAACAATGAACTTACAAATGGGGATATCGTGAGGGAAAAGGCCCCAGAGGGAGCCCGTTTATGGGAGAAGGCCCCAGAGAAAGCCCAACGATCGTATTTTCATGTTTGGCCACGGCCCAGTGACGAGAGTTACTGATGCTCCGCCCCCAGGTACTTGATGTATATAGACTGATCAGTCGACCACATGATGACATGATAAAATGATAGTCACTTTCAAGGATCAAACTTCACACAAAATGATATACGATTATGAAAGGCCTTATGATTTATGTTTTATTTACGCTTACAAGTTTTATGACGGCTTATATTTAATAAAAGTACGATTTTTAAATGCATGTGTCTGTATATGTATTATTTGTTACGTATGGTTAGAACGTGCTGAGTCATTAGACTCACTAGGTTTGGATGGTTGCAGGTGAGGGTGATATTGAGGGAGGCGCTGACAATTGAGTGGACTGGGTCCGGCAGTACGCTCCCGAGAGGCTTTTATTTTTCCGCACTACTAGATTTATATTTAAAGTTTTAAAGAAAAGATTTTGAGGATTATTTCATTAAAAATTTTATGCTTTGTTTTGAAGTTTAGTCGTTGGATTATTTTAAATGGACGTATNTTTTAGTATCCTATCGTACTCCTTCTTTTACAAGCTAACGAACCATTAAAAGTCCAATACTTAACCTCACTACATTAGTAGACAACAACACTCATCATCCTAGGAATGAGAAGAGAAAATTCTCGAGTGTTAGCTTAAGTTTTTGTAATTTAATTGTCCCATTGAACCAAGGACTTGAGATCTCCAATCAGCAAGATTGGGTTTTAACTATGAGAACTTTATTTTGTAGGTTTTAAACTCATTCCTCTAGACAAGTTGTACATTTGATCTCTATTCATTGTTTTCGTAAGCGGATCCGCCTAGGTTTCCTTTAATTTGACATAAGCAATAGAGATGATTTCATTTGAGATCAATTGTCGTACTGTATTATATATTCGACGAATATGTCAAAATTTACTACTTTACATATTGTTTTGTACCCTTACAGTTGTCAACTGACTGTTGCAATGTATTATTATTGAAAACACTGGACTTGCCCAACAATGAATATCTTATAGAAAGTTGTGAAGCTTTTTTGCTTATTTCTCCAGCTTTATCTAGTGCAATAAATTCAGATTTCATTGTAGATTTAGTGATGCATGTTTGTTTTGATGACCTTTAAGAGACTGCGACACCATCAATGCTAAAAATTCAGTCACTAGTGGATTTGGAATCTTTGGTGTCAGAAATCTAATTTGAATCACTATATTCTTCTAGAACCGCATGATATTTTGTATAATGAAGTCCATACTCCAAGATGTGTCTCAAATATCTAAGCACCCTTGTCAAAGCATTCTCTCGAACGTCACTTGGATTACTAATGAATCAAACCAACTTATTTATCGCACAAGCTATGCCCGGTCGAGTACAATTAGTGGTATACATAAAACTTCCAATAATTCCAGAGTATTCCATTTGGGATGCTAGTTCTCCATGATTTTTAGCTAGATAGAAGCTCACATCCATTGGCGTCCGGGGATGAGTCAAAGATATTAAACTTCTTAAAGACATTCTCAACATAATGAGATTGTGATAAGATTATTGCTTCTGAAGTTTTATAGATTATAATCCCTAGTATAACATCAATAATATTAATATAATTCATATCAAAATGTTTTTTCAACATTTTCTTTGTGTCTCATATCATGTCTTGTGTAATCCACATTATAACTGATAAGCATGTCATATACATATAGACACACTATTACATAATATTCTCGAGTGCTTTAATGTGAATGCATTTGTTACACTCATTAATCCTAAAACAATTTGACATCACTTTGTAAAATTTCTCATGCTACTGCTAGGACGCTTGTTTAAGTCTATATAAAGACTTAAAGAGTCAGAAAACTTTATTTCTTGACCCCGAACAATGTAACCTTCGGGTTGTTCCTTACATATATCTTATTCAAGTTCACTGTTCAAGAATGCAGTTTTGACATCCATTTGGTGTATATCAAGATTATGTAAAGCTACAATTGCAATGAGTACTCGAATGAAAGTTATTCTAGAAACTAGTGAATACATATAAAAAAATCAAAAGTCTGGTATCTTTTAGCCACCAATCTGGTCTTGTACTTTCAACATGTCCATCAACTTTGTGTTTTCTTTTTAGAATCTATTTGCATCCCAACGGTTTGTTAATTGGTCGAAGATCCACAAGTTCCCAAGCATGGTTTGCATAATGAAGTCCATCTCGGTATTGATGACTTTTTTTCCAATAAGGTGCTTCAGGACTAGACAAGGTATCTTTCAAGGTTTTTGTTTCATTTTCTAGTATATAGTTGTTGAAATATGGACCAAAAGGCTTCAAGGTTTTAGACCTTTTACTTCGCCTATTTTCTTTTTCTTTAAAAAAAACTTCGTTTGTTCTGGAATTTTTATCTTGAATAGGTTCCTCATAAGGTGAAAAGCCTCATTCACCATCTATCTTTCTTTTGCTAGATCCTTCTTCTTTCATTTCTTTGCAAGGAAATATATTTTCAAAAAACACGACTCAATTGTCATGTCAACACTCATTTCAGAAAGTTCATACTTGTGTATTATAAATCTATAGGCACTGTTGTTATGTGTATATCCGATGAATATGCAGTCGACTGTCTGCGGTCTAATTTTGAATTGCTTTGGCTTTGATATTTTAACCTTAGTCAAGCGCCCCTATACTTTCAAGTATTTGTAGGAAGGTTTATTATATTTTCACAATTCATATAGTGTTTTATCATTTTTCTTGTGGGGCATCTTCTTCAAAATATGATTAGCCGATAATATTGCTCCCCCAACAAGTTTTAGGGTAAGCCAGAATTTATCAACGTGTCATTTCAAGGTTCGAATTTTCCTTTCTGCGATGCCATTAGTTTGAGGTAAGTAGTGCAGTAGTTTGATATATTATGCCCAAGGATGAACAAAACTCATCAAAAAGTGCTCCATATTCTTTTCCTCTATCACTTCGAATTTTTTTTATTTGTTTACCAAGTTGATTCAGTTTTTTGAATGCCTCAAGTGTTTCAATTTTACTTCTTAAAAGATATACATAATAGTATATCGTAAAATCTTCAATAAACATTACGTAATACTTTTTTCTTCCTCTAGTTTGCACAAACTTTAAATTGCCAAGATCGGTGGGTATTAGTTATAGAGGAGTTGTACATATTCCAATAGAATGGAAATGAGCTTTGTACATTTTTGCTTCAACACATATCTCCCATTTATTTCCTGGATCAATGTTGTATTTGGACAACAATTATAAATTCGTCAAAGGTCGTAGAGTATTAAAATTACGTGTTCTAAACGAGCATGCCATAAATCACTACATTTAAGAGAGTAAATATAATCATTACTTTTATTGTCATCAACATTACAGTGAACCGTTGTTATATTTAAAATTAGCATTTTTTGTCAATACAAGCTTATCAGACCACCAGTCTAAAAACATGTTTGACCAACAATTAACACAAAGCGAGGTTCTTTCTTCCGTCTGGTACATGAAATACATCATTAAGGGTTCTTCAAGGCTACCTTCCAATCCAAATATCTCCGATGTAGCCGATTTTTCACGTAGAGCTTTCTTACATAAATTATGGTGTATGTGGAGAACATCTATTAATCGGAGCAAATATGGTGAGCATCACTCATATCAACCCGTCATTCATTAGGATTATCCACCATGTTTGTCTCAAATATTACTGCAGATAAATTAAGTAAAAAAAATCAAATGGTACTGATCTTTCTTGAACCACATTTTCTTGCTATTTTCCTTTCTTTGGTTTCTTGAAGTATTTTTCCTCATGGTTGTGTTTATCGCAACTGTAGCAAGTTCCCTTGAACTTTTTTTTTGACTTGGTTGGTGTTTTTGTTCCCCCGTATATTTCCTCTTCTTCCCTTTATGACATGTCTACATAATATTAATTTTCGCAGCCATTTTTGTCATCCTCGATCCTTAGTCTCACTGGCAAGTCTTCCAATACCAACTCATTTCTTTTGTGCTTTATGTAGTTCTAGAAATCCCTTCAAAGAGGAGGGAGTTTCTCGATAATGATAGTAACTTAGAAAGACTCGCTCAGACTCATCCCCTTCACATGAATCTTGCTCAATAATATTTGTATTTCTTGAACTTGACTCACCATGGGTTTTGAGTCCATCATTTTTGAAGTACAGGAACCGTCCCTCTATGATTTTTTCAAACTAGCATCCTTCGCCCTGTTCTTCTCCTTGAGCATCTCCCAGAGTTCCTTTGCAGTTTTGACTTGAAAATGCACAGAGTACAATGTATTTTCCAGTCCATTTAAAATATAGTTCATCCATAGAAATTCACTTTGGTTTTCCATGCTTTCAGTGCATCCCTCCTTTTAGGATCGACTTCATCATCTACTATGGCGGGAAGATCCTCCTTTAAAAATATTGCCAAGCTTAAAATTGTAAGATAGAACGACATTTTCTGTTGCCATCTGCACCATTGAACTTCTTGCGTTTCTCCCCTTATGCGATTGGAACAATTTTTTTGCAATAGATGAAGTGGCCATCTTCGAAATTTCAATATAAGATTAATCTTAAGATTGTTGTTTGTGTGGTACCTAAAATCTGAAAAATGGCAAATGAAATACGTAGTAAATTGAAAGTTGATGAAAGTGATAATAACTATCTGCTTAAGAAGAATTTGTCTCGCCTTGGAGCTTCGGTTTATGGAAATTTTTCCTCAAGACACAACAACTTCTCTTGCAAATACAAGATGTGCTCTTTTTTTTAGTAAAAAGAAATAGAAAGTAGACAATATGATGCAATGATATTCAGAACAATATGTACTAAGTGTTTAATGTTGAATATTGATCATGTATATATAGCTATCAATTTATAGAGATATACTGTTTCACCAATAAGGTGTCATTCATTCAAAAGTTAAATGAAAATCATCAAGAGACACAATTTAGATGCAAAACATCATGAAAACTCATAAGTTTATGTCAACCAGTGCCGCCAGGCACCTCCTCAACAGACCTGGGAACGGACCTGGCCTCCTTTGCATCCTGGATTATTGCCTGGCGCATTTGGGGCGTCTCAACGCATGCCCTGGCACATGGAACTATCGTTTGAGTTTTTTTACTTAATTTTCATTCATTAAGTCTTAAAGCATTTCAACATAAGGAATGTGTGTTAAATGTCCTACATCGACTGAATTAAGTTCTTGAAAGTTGTATATATGAATTTAGATAATTTTCTCCATGGATTTAGCTTTTTGGGTGGAGCTAGTCTCAACTCTATAATCTAACAAAACCATTTTTTTTTTACTTCTTTTCTTAATAAATGTTTTTTGAATTTAATTTTAAAATATAAATTATGTACAACTAATATATTAATTTATATAATGAATTAAAAAAAAGTGCAATTTGTTGTGAAAAAGTAAAAATTTACGGTAAAAAGTAAAAATCTCAAACTTTCAAAATTATCACACTACACACTTTATAATATTTTTCTCTCAACTCAATTGGGATTTTCTTCACAAATGATTTATAGAAAATCTTTACAAATAATCCAAAAATAAATTACATCATTACCTTCATCATCACACACAAATTTAAATATTCAACACCTAATTTTATCTAATTTTCAACATTCAAATATTCAATATTATTTTTCAACACTCCCCCTTGTGATGATGATCATAATGATTGTCTTCATTACGTGTTTTTATACTGCCTCGTTAAAAACCTTACTAGGAAAAACCCATTGGGATAAAAATCATAGTAAGGGAAAAAGAGTGCAGTCACGTAAACTCCCCCTCATGTTGACGTGAACAATTCTTCACAGATTTCGTAGATTGCGCATCCCAATATTATATATGTGCTTTCTGAATATTGTCGTAGGAAGTGCCTTTGTGAAGAGATCTGATGAGTTTTTACTTGATTGAATGTGACGAACATCAATATATTTATTTTTCTCAAGGTCCTTGGTGAATGCGAAGAACTTAGGAGGAATATGTTTAGTTCTGTCGCTTTTTATGTATCCTTCTTTCATTTGAGAAACACATGCAGCATTATCTTCATATAGTATCACATGTTTCTCGTCGAATGATAATCCGCATGAGATTTGGATATGTTGGGTCATTAATTTTAACCACACACATTCACGGCTTGCTTCATGTAGTGCGATAATCTCGGCATGATTTGATGAAGTTGTTACGAGCGTTTGTTTCTGTGAACGCCAAGAAATCGCAGTGCCTCCACGTGTAAATACATATCCAGTTTGGGAACGTGTCTTGTGTGGATAAGATAAGTATCCAGCATCGGCATAACCAATTATACTTGGATTAGCATCTTTTGAATACAAAAGTCCCAAGTCTGTCGTTCCTCGTAGATAACGGAATATATGTTTAATTCCGTTCCAGTGTCTCTTTGTTGGATATGTGCTAAATCTTGCCAATAAATTTACGGCAAAAGATATATCAGGCCTTGTACAATTTGTAAGATACATAAGGGCACCGATAGCACTTAAATATGGTACTTCTGGACCAAGAATATCTTCATCATCTTCACATGGGCGGAATTGATCATTTTCTATGTTTAATGATCTAACAACCATTGGAGTACTTAAAGGATTTGATTTATCCATATTAAAACTTTTAAGGATCTTTTCTGTATAATTTTTCTGGTGAACAAATATTCCACATTCTTTTTGTTCAATTTTTAAACCCAGACAATACTTGGTTTTTCCAAGATCCTTCATTTCAAATTCTTCCTTCAAGTATGACACAACTTCATGAATTTCATTATTCGTTCCAATGATATTTAAATCATCAACATATATAGCAATAATTACGCATCCGGATGTTGTTTTCTTAATGAAAACACAAGGGCATATTGAATTATTTACATATCCCTTTTTCATCAAGTGATCACTTAGCCTATTATACCACATTCTGCCGGATTGCTTCAACCCATATAATGATCTTAGTAATTTCACAGAATAACATTCTCTGGGTTTTGAACTTTGTGCTTCAGGCATCTTAAATCCTTCAGGGATTTTCATATATATATTACTATCAAGTGATCCATATAAGTAGGCTGTAACAACATCCATAAGACGCATTTCTAAATTTTCAGATACTGCCAAGCTAATCAAATACCGAAACGTAATTGCATCCATCACAGGAGAATACGTTTCTTCATAATCAATTCCAGGCCTTTGAGAAAAACTTTGTGCAACAAGTCGAGCTTTATATCTTACAATTTCATTTTTCTCATTTCGCTTTCGAATAAAAACTCATTTGTATCCAACAGGTTTTACACCTTCAGGTGTAAGGACTATAGGTCCAAAAACATTACGTTTATTTAGCGAATCCAATTCAACCTGGATGGCATCTTTCCATTTTATCCAATCCTGCCGATTTTTACATTCACCAAAAGATTTTGGTTCATGATCTTCATTATCATTTATGATGTCGATTGCCACATTATAAGAAAATATATCATCAATTTCTTCTATTTCTTTTCGGTTCCATATTTTTCTAGTATTAATATAATTGATAGAGATTTCATGATTCTCGTCAGTTTGTGGTTCTGACAGAACATTTTCATCATAATATATTTCTTCCGGAACAACATTCTCTATTTTGTGATCATCATGTGTTTTTTCAGGAACATCATTCTCTATTTTGTGATCATTGTGTTTCTCTATGAATTTTTTTTTCGAGGATTTTTATCCTTGGAATCGACTAGCTTTCCACGCTTCAGGCATTTTACGACATCATGACTTTGTTCAATTTGTTTATTTGGAATTTCAATTCGAGCAGGAGCATTTACAGCACGTATATATGATTTTTATCCTTGGAACCGACTGACTTTCCACGCTTCAGGCGTTTTACGACATCATGACTTTGTTCAATTTGTTTCTTTGTAATTTCAATTCGAGCAGGAGCATTTATAGCATGTATATATGATTTAGTTATCCCTTTTGTGTTTGCAAATGCATCTGGTATTTGATTTGCTATTCTTTGCAAGTGCACAATTTGCTGTACATCTTTTTCACATTGTTTTGTCATTGGATCCAGATGTAACAATGATGATACATACCATGTAATTTCTTTTTCGGTATGTTTCTGGTCTCCCCCTAACATTGGGAAGATTTACTCATTAAAATGACAATCAGCAAAACGTGCTGTGAACACGTCGCCTGTCTGAGGTTCAAGATATCGAATGATTGATGGACTATCATAACCAATATAAATTCCAATCTTTCTTTGAGGTCCCATTTTCTTTCGTTGAGGTGGTGCAATAGGCACATACACCATACATCCAAAAATTCTCAGATGAGAAATGTCTGGTTCTTTACCAAATGCAAGCTGCAATGGGGAGTATTTATGATATGCACTTGGTCTGATGCGAATTAATGAAGCAGCATGTAAAATTGCATGTCCCCATATAGAAATAGGGAGCTTTGTTTTCATAATCATTGGTCTAGCAATCATTTGCAGACGTTTAATCAATGATTCAGCCAATCCATTTTGAGTATGTACATGAGCAACAGGATGCTCAACAATGATTCCCATAGACATACAATAATCATTGAAAGTCTGGGAAGTAAATTCACCAGCATTATCAAGTCTAATTTTCTTGATTGTATAATCGGGAAATTGATTCCTCAATTTTATTATTTGAGCAAGTAATCTTGCAAATGCAACATTTCGAGTTGACAATAAACATACATGTGACCATCTGCTGGAGGCATCAATCAATACCATAAAGTATCTGAATGGTCCACATGGTGGATGAATTGGTCCACAAATATCACCCTGAATACGTTCAAGAAACATTGGTGATTCAGTTTGGATTTTGGTTGGTGATGGTCTTATAATAAGTTTTCCAAGAGAACATGCTTTACATTGAAACTTATTATTCTGAAAGATCTTCTGGTCTTTCGGCGGATGACCATGTGTATTTTCTATGATTCTTCGCATCATTGTTGAACCAGGATGTCCTAATCGATCATGTCAATTGGTTAATATTGAAGAATTATCAACTACCATGTTTGATTTAATGGGACTTATATGTGTATAATGCAATCCAGTATGGAGCATTGATAGTTTTTCAATCACATATTTTTTTCCCGATTTATATGTGGTAAGACACATATATTTCTCATTCCCTTCATTTATTGTTTGAGTATCATACCCATGGGAATATATATCATTAAAACTCAACAAATTTTTTTTCGATTGTGGTGAATACAAAGCATCATTGATCAAAAATTTTGTACCATTAGGTAACAAAAATTGTGCTTTACCACATCCTTTAATCAAGTCTGCAGGACCTGATATTGTATTCACCATTGTTTTTGTTGGTTTTAGTTCCAAGAAATATCTTTTATCTCGGAGGATAGTGTGCGTTGTACCACTATCAGGTATGCAAACTTCAGCTTGGTTCATAGCATTTTCCATATTTGAACTTCAAAAAAAATATGCAATGAAATAAAATTACTGACAATACATTTATAAAAATAAAATACAATACAATACATATTTAAAAATATAACACACTATAAAATATTATCATACGAGTAAATGGAAAAATAAAATATTTTACATATTTATTCCACCAGCAAATTGATCATTATCTAAGAAATCAATCAGAAAATCTCCAGCATCAAAATGAGTTGAATCACTCAAAGGTTCACTGTGTTCTCTTTTTCTTTCCCCTTTATTTATTCTTTATAAAGTTTGCAAAGGTGCTCAGGGGCTCGACAAATACGGGACCAATGTCCTGGAGTATCACATCTAAAACAAGAACTTTCAAATCTTTTTGAGTGATTCTCATTAACACTCATATTCTCATGATGCCTATTCGGTGGATGGTTTGGGACGCTATTTTGAGATGAGTTATAGAAATAACTATCTTGATTATTTTCAAAACCACGGCCGCGTCCACGACTACGAACACTTCCACGTCCACGTCCACGTCCACGACCACGACCTCGATTTTTTCCTCAACCAAAATCTAGTCTATAACTTTGATTTTGGTTTCCATGTTTAAATTCATTTTTGCTTACGACATTTAATTCAGGAAATGCCGTTGAACCAGTGGGTCGTGCCTGATGATTTCTCATTAACAGCTCATTGTTTTTTTCCTCCACAAGAAGACAGGCGATGAGTTTAGAATATCTCGCAAATCCACGCACTCTATATTGTTGTTGTAGAGTTATATTTGATGCGTGAAACTAGGAAAATGTTTTTACAAGCATTTATGATTCTGTAACTTCATGTACACAAAATTTTAATTACGAGATTATTCGATACATCATCGAATAGTAATCACTTACTTTCTTAAAATCTTGGAATCTCAACATATTTCATTAATCACGGGCGGTCGGAAGTATAACTTCCTTTATATGTTCAAATCTTTCTTTTAATCATTTCCACATAGCAATGTGATCTTTTTCGATGAGATATTCACATTTCAAACCTTCATCAAGATGTCGGCGCAAAAATATTATAGCTTTTTCTTTTTCTTGTGATGAAAATATACCATTTTCTTTAATAGTCTCGCTTAGACCCAATGACTCAAGATGCATTTCTACATCGAGAGTCCATGGCATATAATTTTTCCCCGTAATGTCGAGTGCAACAAATTCGAACTTTGTCAAGTTTGACATGATGGTACTAAAAAAAATTATGATGCATTTTATTAGTTAATGAATATTGCAATACAAAGTAATGGACAAACAACAAATACAAGTATTCGTAAAAATAAAGAAAACACACGAGGAGGATATTCTCCGATAAATACAAGACTCGTGAGTATGATAACCAAAATAATTAAAAATAACCTTGAGAAAGCCATCTTCTTTTTTCTTCGAAAAATTTGATGAAGAATAATTTTTAGAGAAGAAGAGAAAGTTGGAGTGATTAAATGTGTTTGTGAGATCATATTTATAGAGCAAAAACTAGCCGTTTTGTTACCGTTTATGACCGTTGGTGTTCAAAAAAATAAATGTATGTATTTGTATAATTTTATGGTAATAATATGAAGTATATAATATTAGTCATGTTTAAATAATTATGTATATCATATTACATTATTATAATGAGGTGTCATAAGATATTTTGTTTAAAAACCTTATAGACTTTTATAATTGTCGTATTCCTTACCGAGAGTGTGGGATGTCGTCTTAACATCCTCCCATGATTTATAACAAGTTTTTGAAAAATTTATTTTATTATAACATTATATTATATATTAAGTATATATACAATAAATAAATAAACAGTAAAATAAATATTATTACTTTTGTTACCTTTTTCTTCTTTTTTGGAGCTTGGAAAAATATGGAGGACTTTTAGAGCTTCTTGCTGATAACGTGTTGTGAAAAAGTAAAAATTTACGGTAAAAAGTAAAAATCTTAAACTCTCAAAATTATCACACTACACACTTTATAATATTTTTCTTTCAACTCAATTGTGATTTTCTTCAGAAATGAGAGATCTATTTATAAAAAAATCTTTATAAATAATCCAAAAATAAATTACATCATTACCTTCATTATCACACACAAATTTCAACATTCAACACCTAATTTTACCTAATTTTCAACATTCAAATATTATTTTTCAACGCAATTAATTTTTTTCCCCAAATATTGAATTGATAATCTATCGTGATCGTGTAATATAATATCTGTTCCTGTTTGCCCTTTTGACTTGGTTTATCCCTTTTGTCGCTACTCTCTTCCCCTCTAAGAATGATGCTTATCTTTTGCCTATCAATAATATTTTATGTAAATAATATTAAT
Organism: Primulina huaijiensis; assembly: GCF_012295235.1. Classification (NCBI taxonomy): domain Eukaryota; kingdom Viridiplantae; phylum Streptophyta; class Magnoliopsida; order Lamiales; family Gesneriaceae; genus Primulina; species Primulina huaijiensis. The sequence continues at coordinate 6,593,638 of NC_133308.1, read as the reverse complement.
ATAATTGAATAATATATTATGTAATTGAATAAATATTAATTGAATAAAATAAATATAATAAAATAAAATGATTCTGTACTTGTAAACATGGCACGCACGAAAGTGAACCTGGGATTCTTTTCAACGTTCATTCGTGTTTTGCAGGAGTATTTGTTTTTCTTGAGTAACATATGATTTATATACTATTTTCAAAATCTTTGATTAAAGTTTATTATTTCACTCTATTTTATCTTTATATTTATTATTTTAATTAATGGGTGAAATTCATTTTTCCCGATAAACTTATATGTAGATCATCAAATTAATTGATGAACTATTATTATAGACAATTCAACTTATACATATCACATACAACTACAAACTAGTATTAGGATTGAACGTTTATCGATTTATCGAAAACACTGATAGTGATAACAATACAACTCTAACATTTTTTTAATTGTTCAGCAGCTAAACTCACGTGTTGATATTTGATATCTCTCAGCAGAAGAAATTATTGCATTCCAATAATCCACATCTCAACAATTTTATTTATTGCAATTCATGATAATTGGACATGTGACTTTGATACTGATACCAATTGTAGGATCAAACATTTGTTGTTTACAAAAATTATAACAGGTAGTAACGATTAAACTCCAATATTCGATTGTATTTTGCATTAGAGACAATTATTACATTTCAATACAAATAATTATTATATTAATTGTAAAAATATTTTGAAATGTGACGTAAAAAATATATGAGTTATGACATTACGACCGGTTTTGGTTATTGATAAACGACAAATATCGGGTCGGGTCCGATTAATTATTATTACTTTTAGAGCTAAAATCACGTAAACAGCTTCAATAAGTTATGAGTTAGTGCTTTAATTAAGAGAATATTGTACGTTATCAATAATTGTTTATCGTAGATGAGCAATATAAACATTTTCTATAATTTAAAAATAAAACTGGATAAATATACATCTTTGTCCTTATAATACCCAAATATTTGACAAATTAACTCAAATACATCCTCATATAT